>NW_021705859.1:44271-47778 GCF_003719475.1 Trypanosoma rangeli
CACACACACACACGCACACACACACACACGCACACACACACAGAAGAAGAAAGATAAAAGGAGGGAAAACATGGCTGACATTGCTCTTTGTGCTCTTCTCTCCGGCGGCTTTGTCGGTTCCATCTACGCGTGGCCGAGGGAGCGTCAATTCGCACGCCGGTGCGTGAGAGACCTCGAAGCGGCGTCCATGGATGAGGCTTGCCGCGTCGTTCGCGATGACGCGTCGACGATTCGAAGACGCGCAGTGTCGTTTGTTGGCGCCACGGGGGCGAGCGCGCTGCTACTGGAGGGCCTTCTTCGCAGGCAGCCCGGCGCCTGCCAGCCGCTCTGGGGTAGCGTTCTCCTGCGTCACGCCGTTTTCCCCGGTGACCGCACGATTTCCCAGTCTCTGGCGCTGGTTGCGGGGACCGGCGTGGCGACGTTGGTGCTATTCAGCGGCCCGCTTGTGGAGGGCGTTCGGTTTCCCACATGGTCCGGGACCGACCCGATTGTTTTCTTTAGGGATTACGTTTTGGCACCGGTCGGGGAAGAGATCTTCTACCGGGCGCTACTTCTTCACCTGCTGCGCCGGCGGCCGGCGGCATGCTCAATCGCCGTCTCCTCCGTGCTGTTCGCGTTTTCCCATTCCCACCTCATATTCGCAATGGCCGCGGAGGAATGCCAGAGCGCGAGGGAATCGGGTGAACCTGGCGCCGGCCCGCGCGTCTACTGGAAACGGGCGCTAGAAAAACTTGCCATCGCCTATGGGTGCGCCTTTGTCTACGGCTTGCTGAGCGGCTATTACTTCACGACTGTTTGCTTGAAAAACGTTCTCGCCACCATATTTTCCCACTCGCTTTGCAACATGTTGGGAGCGCCGCCGCTGCGATTCATCACCGAGGGCTCCGCGGGGCAACGCCTGGCGCGGGCCGCTGTTTACGCCGCGGGGGTCGCAGGGTGGGCAGGCATTCTTTCAAGAATGGCGCCGCGGTGAGGGGCGCTGCGCGGCTTTCTCCCACTGACACGGCGCCAGGGGCCTTTTATCGCCGCCGCGCGGCAGGAGGCTTTCGCGTCACGCCCGCGACGGCCTGCCCCCATCTCGCTTTCTTCTTCCCGTTCCGCTCTGCCGAGAAAAAAAAAAGAACAAAAAGGAAGCAGCACGCGAGGGCGCCCGCTTTTCTCCGGCGGCCCTGGCCGGGCGCCGCGGCATTCGGGTGGGCGTCACCTCCCGTCGTGGGCCGGCCGTTTTTTTGGCTCCGGAGGCCCGCGGCCCCACCCCCCGGCGCGCCAGCAGCCCAAAGCGCCGCCCCTTTCTGCGAGGCCGCGCGGAAGAGCGAGGCCCCGCGCAGCTCCCAACAAACGCGAAAGGCGCGACCTCAAAAAAAAAAAAAAAAACGCCACCAACAAAAAAACCGCCAGCCGCGCTTCCCAAATTTCCGGCGGGCGCCTTCCCGCCCGGCGCCTTCTAGAAACGCCCCCCACCCCCCACCCCGGAACCCGAAGCCCGATTGCACGTTTTCGGACCCACAGACCCCATCCCTAAAGCTCTCTTTGAGTAGGATTCGCGCATCCCCGGGCGCTTTCCGGCGGGGGGCTCGCGGGCGCCCTTCCGCGGCCCCCAACCACTGGGTGCCGGCGCTGACCCGGGGCGGGGCGGCGTCGCATCGCCGGCGCGATAGGGCAGATTCCCGCCGGAAGACGAGCGTTTCCAGGCCGCGCGTTACGCAGGCGTTTGGTTTCAGGTATCCCACCACCGGGCAAACAAACGTCGTGAGCAACGGGCGACCCAGCGCAGAGCTACGGACGAAGTGTGCGCTCGAGCGTGGGGAACCTTGCGGCTTTCCGAGGCGCTGCGCCCGCAATGGCCCCTCCGCCCCGGGCCCCCGCAATTCACGCAGAAAACTGAAGCGTTTTCTTTTTTTTTTATGCGAAGAAGAAAATAGGCGTTGGCGCGGGCAGTCCATTCCGTACGTGGATTGGGCGGCGGAATGTAGCCGAAGGCGCGCGACCGCTTCGGCGAGGCAGGGGGGGGGGGGGGGGGGTTGCTCAGCGCGTCACCCAAGCACTGCTGTTGTTCAAAAACTCGAAATCACGCTTGAGGATGGCAAAAAAAAAGGAAGTGCCACGTATGAAAATGGCGAGCGTCGCCAGCGCAGCCCGCAAGAAGTTGGGCGGCGCCTTTGGTGACGGCGGGGAAGGAACAGCCTGGGCGGAGACGGCGGCGCATTGCATCGCATAGGGCGAAGAAAAGTAAAAACAAATAAACGGACATACCATGGGGGAGGCGGAGGCTCCGCTGGGTCGCTTTTTCCCGCTGCCCCAGCGTGGTGCGGGATGAAGCCGCATCGTTGACTGTTTGGCGGCGCCCTTCTCTTGGCGGCCCTCTCGGAGATTACGCGTGCAAGTTTCCAACGTAGCACGGGGGCATGGGAACTTGCGGGGGTGGACTTGCTCGCGCGCTGGCCGCAAAGTGCGGTTCCGCAATCCCCCGAACGATCGCGAGAGAGCTGTGGGGGGTGGGGGCCAAGATGGCGGGGCTGCGCGGTCTTGCCTAATTCGATACCGGCGAGTGCGTGCTCTTTGCGAGAGTGCGTGGTGGTGGTCCCCCTGTCCCGGCGCCCCGCACCAACACACAAACGTAGACGCAGAGGCGGTGCGGGCGGCCCTGGGCCAACGCCGCCACCGCATCGGAGAGAGCGCCCGAACACCACCACCACCACCAGTGACCCAGCCCCTTCGGCTGTTGCTCACCAGCTACCCGCCCTTGCCGCTTTCTCTTCTCTGTGGGAATTTCCGCCGCCACCCCACCGTGGGAGCCCCTTCGTTGGGGCCCACCACGCGGCGATGCCTCAGAATTTTCGCAACTACACGCGGGCGCGGGAGTCGTCCTGCTTAGGGCTCTGGCAAGATCACGCGGGCGTATGAACAAGGCGAGCGATTCTGCACCGGCCTGGGGCGGCCAAGGTCCTTTACGGTATGGGCTTGGATAGCTAAAGTGACGCCGCTCTGTGGACGCCATTTGTTGGCCTTTATGCTGCAGAGGGCGCCCTCTGCACCGCACTTTATACAGTCTGAGAAGTGTGAATGGAACTCCTGAGTCAACAGCTTACAGCATACAATTTTAAGACGTCGGCACCCGGCGTTAGGGCCCCCACAAAGGTGCGTAGAATTTCCCCCCTTAAGCATTGCCCTCGCGGCGTGCACGGAAATGGCTCTAAGTTGTGGGACCGCACCCCCACGGAGGCAGAGCGAATTTTGCTACCGAGAGCAAGGTTCGCTGCCACCTGCACTCGCGATCGCCCGACCGCAAAGCAGAAACGCAACGGACAAGGAATCAGTTCATCCTTTTTTTCTGGGAGCCATTGCGCACTACACATTTCAGGCGCAACCGCGAGTCAGCCACAGGCGAAGCATTGGCCTGGAAATACACATCTGGACGCAAGGCGGCTTCCCAACCACACCCCGCAGCTGCGCTGACGGGCGGTGGGCGACGCACTTTTAGGACAGCACAGCGAGCAGCAAATGCTC
>NW_021705859.1:47803-51469 GCF_003719475.1 Trypanosoma rangeli
AAGAATTATAGTTAAGGTGTCTCGTTGGCCGCCGACGCGCCCACGCCGAGTCGCGCCTCCAGTGCGCCATCTCGACGGGCTAGAAATGATGGGGCGGCGGGTTGGGGGTCTTGTTGTGGCCGGCTGGCTCGGCAGTCGCGGGCGCATAGGCTGTTGTTTCCAGAGGGCTGGGGGGCTCCTGGTGTGAGGTTTTTTTTCCCGTTCCCTATTTACACCGCCGCTTGCCGGCACTTTGCTTTCTTCGTGCGAACTCCATGCGGCGCGCGACGCTAAAACCTACGGCTATCATGGGGCGTGGAACTAAGCCGCCCCCCGAGGTGCTCCAACGTAGTGCTCCCCACCCCGCCCACCCGACGCAAGCAAAACCTGCAACTCTGACGGCGCGGGGGGCGCTCCTTTGCACCGCACTTTATACAGTCTGAGAAGTGTGAATGGAACTCCTGAGTCAACAGCTTCAAGCATACAATTTTAAGACGTCGGCACCCGGCGTTAAGGCCCCCACAAAGGTGCGTAGAATTTCCCCCCTTAAGCATTGCCCTCGCGGCGTGCACGGAAATGGCTCTAAGTTGTGGGACCGCACCCCCACGGAGGCAGAGCGAATTTTGCTACCGAGAGCAAGGTTCGCTGCCACCTGCACTCGCGATCGCCCGACCGCAAAGCAGAAACGCAACGGACAAGGAATCAGTTCATCCTTTTTTTCTGGGAGCCATTGCGCACTACACATTTCAGGCGCAACCGCGAGTCAGCCACAGGCGAAGCATTGGCCTGGAAATACACATCTGGACGCAAGGCGGCTTCCCAACCACACCCCGCAGCTGCGCTGACGGGCGGTGGGCGACGCACTTTTAGGACAGCACAGCGAGCAGCAAATGCTCTCAATTGCAGATTTCTCCCTCCCTTTACCCATCTCGCAAACCAACAAGGGGTTTCTGCACGATGAGACCGACAGCAAGAGTCTCTGGGAGTTGCTCCGCACGCCCCACCCAGGCCGCAAAGCAACGAAGAGCCAACCGCCGACTCCACGATGGATCGCCCCCATCTTCTCGAGACACTCTCTTTGGCATGCCAAAACCAGTGCTTGCCGCGTTGGGGGTCAAACTGTAGGGCAAAACCCCTGCACCAGACAGCGTGCGTGTTGGGGCGCTAGGGCACCTCTTGGCGAAAGGCATCTGGTTGCTTATCCTCTAGATCCAACACGGTTTGGCGGCCGGTGTGATTTTGGTCGAGCGGAGTCGTGCCGCTATTGTCCAACTCTTGAAACCTGGAAAGCCGCCCAAGCAGTTAGAGCCGCACCGACCCACCAGCCCCACCCCCATTGTCAGTGAGGTTGCTGAGAACATGATACCGACTGAAGGGGCTGCTTTGGGTATGGATGCCGCGCCCCCACCAGCATGCGAGCCACAGTGTACGCACCGCGGCGGTGTAGCTGCCCCACATGGCTCACAAAGCGGGGCGCAACGGAGACGGTTAATTCCCCGCGCGCCGCTGCAAGACCTGCGGTGTTACCTCGCACTCCGAAGCTCCTCAGCATGAACCTCGATCCCCCACTGCTGCTTAATGCGGCAGTCCCCAAACAGTGTGCCGCCGCCTTGCGGAGAATTCCCCTGCTACGCCCCGGATCGCATAAAGCAGCTGGTGTGCCTCTTTGTGAGCTACGGGCGTTTGCCCTTTGGTATTGTGCCTCCAAACTTCTCTAAAGCAATGGGCTCATATGAGCTGCGCCAACGGACTCGGTAAAAAACAATAGCAACAACGACGTGCGCCGCCAGCAAAGCCCCAAGCACGACTGACCGCGAGCCGCCCTCCTGGTGGCCAATATACCTCGACTCCGCGTTTTCCGCCTACGCGTTCGCCTCGCAATCTTTGAAAACATCTGGGCGTGTAAGATGGACTAAGTGAGTAAGTTCCCCGCCTGAGCCGCCGCTACGCGCCGGTTTCTGCGTCTCGCCACTTTCTCGGGATAAGCTCCACGCCTTTGTTGATAAGAAAACAAGGAAGTTTGGCATCACCGATAAAAACTCCACGCAAGGAGCGGCCTTTTCACAGCTCCATTTCTCCCTTTTCTGTGGCGCCCGCCAACTGGGTGTCTATTAGCGCGCAACTCCCAATGGATTGCTCGATCGCCGGCAAAAAGGAGCTTAAAATGAAGAAGCCCAGAACCAGCAAAGCGGATCTGGCACAATACACACACCGCGTGTGGACACTCGCAACAGATGGTGGTGTCGACGCTTACTTGCCAGCTTGGGCAACAATACCGATTTCTTCTCTACACCGCCCTGGGGTTATAGAGAATGTCAGCATTCACCGCGGCATACGCTCGCACAACTACAGGACGGAATCTTGTACGCTGCTGCTTCTGGCCCTCGACAAACTGATCGTTCTCTGCACCCAGCACGGTAACAAAACACCATGCGTGGTTACATATGGTCAGTCCCTTCTGGCTGCCCGCAACAAAGGCCCACCCAGTCAAACCGACTGTGCGAAAGACCAGATCTGGCAGTGCCTCTCGACACTGAGGCGTGCTGGCCAGTCGATGCATCTGCAGTTTTGTTACGGACACCGTGGAATACCTGCAAATGACACTGCCAATGGATGTGCGACGCCGAACGCGACAACTGCTCTGCACACAGAAAAGCGTATAGCAACTCCGCGGCATACAGATCTGCTGGCATGCCTCAGCGCAAAACCCGCCAAAGCGTGGCGCGCAACCACGCCTCAAGACACACACCGCCGTATGCTATGCTTTGCAGCGTCCTTTGGCTTCAGTGGCGATGGTCTAATTGCGCAGGAGGACCTTGTTTGAACTGAACTGGCGCACCTGGCACAAACACGGCGTTGGGGGTCTGAGCTCTGGAGTCGCTTATTGTGAACAGTGAGAAGTTGTTTGACTCACTTTCGTTCTTGAGCTCTTTAGCCAGAACAAGCTGCAATCGTGCGCTCCAGCCCCGACCCACGTGCACTATGGACGGGCGCTGCTTATCCGACGCGGCCTGCGACTGCCGCATCTCCCGCGGGAAAACGGCCGTCCACAAGTTGTCAAAAGGAGAAATGCCCGTACTGTGATGCCGTGTGGGTGGGTGGCGAAAACCTCACCGTGCATTGTTGTCGGCCTCTTTGCCCGTAATACCCTCCGCCCCTTTCTGGGCTGAAATGCGGCCTCTGTGATGTGGTCTTCCGTTCAAACACAAGCCCCGCACAAGACAGAACACACTGAGTACACACTCTGGGCGGTAAGGGAAATCGAAACAGTAGCACAAGGCGCTGAACGTTGCAGCTGCAGTGTTGGCGGGCCTTCGCGAACGAGGCGGATGGCCCGCAACGAACGCTGTCTCGTTTGCTTATTGGTTGCCCGGGCCCCTTGGCCGCGCAACAATGCCTTTGCATTGGTGATGGTCTCCGCGTCGAAAAGCTTTTTCGATGGTAGTCGTTGCATAGCGGGAGCCTTTCGTCGCTGGGCGGCCGCCTCCTCGGCAGTCAAACGGCATTGCGTAGCTAGGCATTTTAAAATTAGTAGGGGAGGGCGGAGGCATGCTGCAGCCTTGTTGCGCGGGACTGGCAGTCCTCTGTTGAGCTCTGTCGACCCCGCGGGTTTCCCACTTCAGCACCTTGAGCGATAGACCCCCACACTTGGGAGGCGCTCATTTTTTTATTGTCATTTTCTAAATC
>NW_021705861.1:0-51195 GCF_003719475.1 Trypanosoma rangeli
CTTCTTTTTCACTTTTTGTCCACTAGTCACTCTTGTTGGTGCCTGTGTGTATACAAGTATATATGGATTGCATACTTTTTTTTTGTGCTTTCTATTAACTAGAAGTTTTTAAGAATAAAAATATTTTTTTTTTTTTGTATTGTGCGTGTGTTTTCCTGTCTAGCATTGCATGGTGTTGCTGCGGGGTGTAGTTTTGTGTTGTATTTCTTTTCTCATCGGCGGCTTTGCACCACTTCCACATTAATGGGGCGCGGAATTGCCACTTGCATTTGTGCTTACGCGTATGCGTTATGCGGCGTTCTCCTCACGCTCCCAGTGAGGCCCACCAACGCCCGTACTGAAGAGAAGAATGTATGTAACATCTACTGCTGGCCCGCAACAAATAAAAATAAACGAAAACCAAAAAGGAAAAGAAAAAAACAAACAAACAAAAGGGCAATTTAACAATAAAACGTTGATACCATGCAATGGTTTGTTTTTCCTCTGTTTTTTAAGTCGTTTTTTTTTTTGGACTAGCTTTGCATTGCGTGGGCTTTTTCTTTCTTTCGTTTTCCATTTATTTGGATTTCTCTTGTGGCGCAACTGCTCCACACGTACTTACTTCTGTGGTGTTTCAGGGAAAAAGGTGTGGCGCGCACACTTTCTCTTCTTTTCTTCACTTGTTTGTTTTTAACTGTTACTCATTGTGAAATATATGCATAAGTACTCCTACTCACCACTCACCTTTGTGGAAATCGCTTCCTCGTCCTCCTTCCTCTCTTGAGGAAAATAAGTGGATTTCTGATTGTTTAATGTAACACGCTTTGAACGATGGCTGTGGCTACCAATTTCCTAATTGTGTGCCGATTACCGAACGTGAAAGCGCCACTGTGATGAAGCGCAATAGTGTCGTTCCCCTTCCCCCGCCCCCAAGAAAAAAGGTCGGAAAAGCCTCTGCGGGGCGAGGAAAGTTATAGGGACCCATATGGCGTGAAGGTTACCAGTCTCTTGCTTGTTGCCTTTATTATTTGTTGGTGTTTGTTTGGGTACTGGCGCGTTAGTGCGGTCGAGGGGTGGAGGCGGAACCACTGCCGTTGCGTAGAAGGTATTTTTTTTTTTTTTTTTTTTTTTTTTTTTGTCAGCCGTGGGCTCTCATTGCCAGCGTGGTACCACATGCGCACTGGTAAATGCCGTGAAGAAAATGGCGAGATGGGGTGCGAGCAGTGGAGAGAGTGAAGAAACCAAGAGGCTATTGGATTCTCTCTTTCTTTCTTTTCCTTCGACTTTTATTCACCTCTTTAAGGAAGTAAGAGCCACAAGTCTCAGTGATGTCATTGCATCAGCTGCTGCTGCATAACACCCTGCCGGGTGCCCCCTCCACCACACGGGCTGTTACCACCCCCCTTTCTGTCTTTGGTAACGTCCTTGCATACGGAAGCGGCAACCTTGTGGTGGTTCGCGAACTGGAGGAACCGGGGACGGTGATAATCGGCGGGAGACACACGTCCCCGGTTACATCGGTGCGAATCAGCCCGTCTGGGAATTTGGTAGCATCTGGAGACCAAAACGGAAACGTGCTTGTGTGGACTTGCCAGCCTGACTCGCAGGAGGTGCTGAACATGAAGCAATTACAAGGCCCTGTGCGGGATATTGCGTGGACGCACGACGAGGAGCGGCTGGTGGTGGTGGGCGATGGGAAAAGTCATTTTGCGACCGCCATCAGCATCACGGGCAACACGATTGGCACCATCAATGGTCACACGCAAAATGTTCTCTCTTGTGACATGCGTGGAGAGCGTCCCTACCGCATTGTGACAGGAGGCGCAGACTCCGCTGTGGGGTTTTATGAAGGTGTTCCCTTCACGTTTAAGTGCAATGTAAAGGGTCATAAGGACAAGGTAACGTGTGTGCGGTACAGTCCGGACATGGAGACGATTGCGACAGTTTCGAGATCGTCCGATATCATACTTATTGATGGTAAAACAGCAGAACAAAAGGGATCTATTGCAACGGGGCACACAGGTACTATCTACGCTATTGCATGGAGTCCAGATGGAAGTGAACTTGCCACGGCCAGCGCTGACAAGAGCGTCAAAATTTTTGACGCCGCGACGGGTGTAATGCTGCGCTCTTGTTTCTTTGGAGCCGATGTCATGAATATGCAACAGGGAGTGGTGTATACCCCGCAGGGAGTGTGCTCAATATCCCTTGGTGGTGAACTGACATTAATCAGTGAAGAAGGGAATATCAAAGGTGTGTTATCAGGACACCAGGGACGAATATTGCTTTTGCGTTCGTATTCAAATGGAACTATGATTTCTGTCAGTGTTGATCGGGCTTTAATGTGGAGATTCCAAAATAAATTTTCTGCTAACGCGCGCAAAGTGTATATTGCCTCAAGTTTTGTGACTGCCGCGGCCTGTACTGAGGATTATTTGTATCTTGTGTCTGGTACAGACCTGCTGCGCTGTGCCCTGACGGACACCGAGCCGACCCTTCTCTCAAGAGAAGCGGCAAACGCTACCGCCTTAGCCATCACAGAAGATAAAAATGTGGTGATGTTGTTTAAACATGGATTTGTTGTGATTGACGCGTCGGGGTGCAAAGTTGCGGAGGAGAAACTGGGTAGGTTTGACGGCACCAGCGCGGCTGCCCACGGTAGCCTGGTCATGTTGGGGGGTGATGCGTTGGTGAAAGGATATTGTGTCAAGACAGGTGCATCACCGGTGGCGTGCGTGCAGTTTGCTGGGCATCACAGGGGTGTGGTTGCCTGCGTGGCCTTTTCGAGGGACGGGAAGCGTGTGGCCTCTGGGGATGCCACGAGAAACATTTTTGTCTGGTCCCCAGTTGATGGTGCTGTGCTTTATCAGGATTTGGTGTTTCACACCCTGCGTGTAACCTCACTAGCCTTTGCACCCCAAAGCAGCGCACTGCTACTTTCAGGCAGCATGGACGCCTCGCTTATCGTATGGGACCTCAACAAGGCGACGCGCAAAACAGAGGACGCGGCGCACCGTGGCGGTGTGTCGGCTGTTGCGTGGACAGCGGATGGGCGATTGCTTTCGGGTGGGGCCGACTTTTGTGTGCGTCAGTGGAACCATTTGAATTGATGCATGCGTGAAAGGCAAAAGTTGCCCCGTTTTTCGCATTCCAGTTGTCTGTTATTTATTACCTGATGGGCGGTACGTCGGCGTTCAGCTTCCTTGCATGTTCTTTTTTACATATATTTGCGACCCCAGCGCCGGAAGTAACGCTGTTTTTTTTTTTTTTTGTTTCTTCATCGCCTCCTTTCATGTTTTGTTTTTGTTTTGACTCTGTCTGTCTGTTTGTGTGGGTGAATGGCGCCGCCCCTGTCTGCTGCCTCTGCCACTACCTCTCGCTGTTCAGTCTGTTTCCGTGAACCAAGTTTGGTCCCTTAGAACGTAATCTGTAGTAACCATATCTATCGAGAGGCAACGAAGGTGCGCGCGAAAGCTTATTGCTCCGGCACACAAGTCCAGGATAACTCGGAAAGAGAGGAGGTTAAAATAAAACAAGAAGAAAGCGTTAATGAAGTGTCTCGTCTTTCTTGTTGTTGCAGTCGTGGTGGTTGCCCTGTCCCTCGTGATCGACCGTCCAGAGAACTGGGTGTTGGACCCAAAAACACTTCAGGTCATCGCCAATAGTGGCATTGAGGCAGCCCACGCCAAACACGGCGTTAACGTCACAGCGGAACAAGTTGTTGAGAGTGTCATTCAAGAGGTCATAAAAACGTACCCACTCCATACCTCGTACTCCGGCAGGTGGTTGTGGAACAACGCCGGTGGAGCGATGGGCTCCATGACGGTGCTGCATTCCTCGTTCTCAGAGTATCTTATTATCTTTGGTACCTCCCTCGGCACAGAGGGTCACACCGGTCGTTATCACTGGGCGGAGGACTTTTTTACAATTCTTTATGGGGAGCAATGGGCATCGTTGCCACGCGTGGCGGAGGCGGAGGTGTACAAACCAGGTGACCAGCACTATCTCCCCAGGCATACAGCCAAGCAGTATCGAATGCCGAATGCATGTTGGGCCTTGGAGTATGCACGAGGCAACATTCCCTCCATGCTCTTCTTCGGTCTTGCGGATGGCTTCACCTCGACACTCGACGTCGTGACGCTCTTCCACACCATCCGTGAAAGCGCATGGAATATGCTTCACAGCGCCTTCCTTGGCAAAATTTAGGATGCGAACTGGATTGGGCACGAAGAGGAGGGTGAGGTGGGGTGGAAAAGATAGAAAGAAATGGAAATTTGTAGAGGAATTTCCATTATTCTTTTTATTTTATTTTTTGGGTTGTTGTTGTTGTTGTGTTTTTTCTTTGCGGCTCGCATGTTCTTCTTTCACTTCCCACCCATTTACATCGGTCGCTCTGTAGAGGGGGGATCATGTGGGGGAGAAGGAAGGTGAGAGGGTTGTGATGTGTCGCGTCTCACCACACTGGCTGCAGAATACCAATGTGACTCTTTTCTCTCCTTTTGATGTCTCCTTTGTGGGTGTGGGTGTGTGTGGGGGGAGAAGGTTTTTGCTTTCTTTCGTTGGTCTTTTACGCATCCTTTCCACAGCAGGCAACAAACGATGAATGTGGCTACTGCCGTGTATGTGGTTGTGCTGGCCGTCCTCTGCGGTGCTACCGGCGGAGCCGAGGGTGCACTGAAGTTTAAATGGATAAGGCCAGCCACTGAGAGAAAATTGACGCAGGAAGAAAAACTGAAGTGGGCTAGTACCTGGAAATGTTTCCTTCGCATCATAGAGGATAGTGAATTCCATCAACACATCTGGGAGCGGAACAAAAATGGGTCGTTTCTGGGACCATCGGGACAGTTCCTCACCCCCTGCGACCTCAGCATTGTAAAATGTGTGAAGGACGATTTGACAGAGCTTACGGTGAGTGGCATGAGGAACGGGAAGTTGAACCTCCATCACCTACCAAACACCGTTCACTCAGTAACGGTAGAATCCAGCACATTGAATCAGCAACTCCAGATAAGTGGCTCCTTGTCAAGGTTAACCTCCCTGGTATTTGACAACGTCACATTTACGTCAGATAGCGCAGTGATCGATGGGAGCCAGACTCTCAAGAGGTTTGCCTGCAGGAACTGTGGTCTTCGCTTCATCTCGTTTTCTGGTAGAAGTACTCTGCAGGAGTTGGACATTAGCGGTAATGCGCTCAATACCACCTTGCCTTCACCTCTTCCCAGTAGTCCTCTTGCGCTTATTATGCAGAACTGTACGCTGGCCATGCCGCTGACGAAAGTATTGAAATCGCTACCAAACACTGTGCATTCATTTGACTTCAGTTATTCCAATGTTTCAGATATTTTAAAGGCACTTACGCACATGCCATCTCATCTACATGTAATTAAGTTGAGCGGCTGCCGCATTGACGCTGAAGTTTCTTTATTGACCGCTGCCTTGGACTCCGTCTCGGGAAGCATTCGAGAGGTGATTGCAAGAGACTGTGGCTTGAATGGGAGTCTTAGGCAACTCCGCAATTTTGGATCCTTGCGCGTCCTCGACCTATCTTGCAATCGCATCTCGTCCGTGACATGGGAGGAACTACCTTCACTTCTGGAGGTTATCAGTCTCGGCAAAAACGCTCTTGCTGGTAGTTTTCCTGTGCGTCGTCTTCCACGTTCCCTCACTCTGCTTAATGTAACCTACAATGGCCTGTGGGGAAACATCAACCTTGGTCACCTTCCACAAAATCTGGTGACACTAGATATAAGTCATAACAATTTCAGTGGCGATCTTGATCTTACCCAACTCCCAGAATCCATTCGTTACGTGTACGTGCAATACAACGGGTTTCAAGGCACGCCTAACCTGGTTGAGATTCCTGTTGCAATTCGTAAAATATTAATACATGACAATAACTGGGAATCGTTACTCCCCGTCTTATGAACGCACACACATTCCACAAATGTGAACTGCGGTTTAGGTTTGGGAGGCCATGTTGTTAGCAGTAGGGAAATTAATGGGGGGGAAAAAAATACATCCTGACTTCCACAGCCCTGCGTAAGTGTGTACGACAAGTACGATGAATCGTGAAAAGCAGCTGCTGTCCTGACCTTCATTTCCTCTTCACAGTCCTTTGCTTTTTTTCCCCCCCCCGTTTTTGTTGCTGGCTTTGGACGCCCCTCCCTGTGGACGTGAGACGTTAGCCGGTGGGAAAAGGAAATCATTAGGGGCACGCATGAATGGAAGTGGAATGCAAAGGTGCACCTCCCTCAAGCGCCTGTGCCTTACATCAAGGGTCTCTTTGGCTATTTTCAAAGGCAACTGGACGCTTCACCCGCTTCAATGCCTTTCTCCACTTCGAGACAGGTGGAGCGTCTGACACTAACTCTATCGGGGGTACGCTGTACCTTGTGAACGATCGCAACGTCCCTTTTTTATGCATCCTGATTGATTCCAATGTTGTTGTTCGTGACAGCACGAAAGCTGCCGGTGCTTTCTCTATTATCCGTAGTGGAAGCAAAAAAACGGTTCTGAGGGCTGCTTCAGATGCAGATAAAGAGGAATGGATGCAAATTATCGCAACATTAATACAAGCAGCTGCAGGTTCCACCGCAAGCAAGGCTAATGATGATCCTCCTTGTAGGAAGTTGTCACCATTTACTTCCGTACAGGAGGAGGCTGATGCGAGCCATGTTGCAGCGTCGCCACTCCCTTCATTGCGGAAGATACATGAATTCACTACAGATTTCACTTGTTCAATGAGGGGTGTCTTATTTAAAAAAAGTGGCCACTTTGGATATTATGCTCAACGATGGTTTGAACTAAGAAAGGGTGAGGGTCTCTTCTACGCAACGCATGAAAATGCTCTGCCAACATCGTTTCGACGCGTTCCTTTGCAAGGTTTATCGGTAATGTTTGTAGCAGCCCAAGGAAAAATCGTTGTCCCACCGTCATCGTTTCGTGGGCGGGGGATGACGCTTAAATGCCTTCAGGCAGATGAGTTTGTGAGGTGGCGTGAGGCCATCCAGTTGGAGAGTTTAAGTGGTACCCCGACGAGTCATGAAACTGAGAGAGAAGCAACCACTGTGAAGACATCTGCATGTGTTCCTTTGAATGCCTCTGGAGACGTGGCGGCAGCGTGTACTGACTTTCTTGTAGGTGACCGTCCTCCACCCTTTTCCATGACGAGTCCAGGGGGGAATTCACTTTGCTCGATAATCATTTCACTTGAGGAAGGGAACTCGGGTCAAGTAGCGGACGCTGCGAGGGTACTTACTGCGATGGAATTGCTGGAACTTGAAGATTTGCAGAGTGATATACCATGCAACTGTTCCCCGATCACTGAAGGATACTTGGAATCCATTGGAGAGAAGTACACGCCGGTGAAGAATACTCCTGGTATAGAGGCAGAGCTGGAGAAGTACCACGATGAGTGTCTGACGTATGGATTCAGGGCTACACTTCAACGATTGTGGCAGCGTTTTTTTTTACCTATCCGGGGGCCGTACAACTCGGTGAACGAGCATATGGTGTTATTGGACCTGGACGTTGAGAAACTTCGTGACTGCTTGAAAACTACGTTACACCTGTATGGCGAGGAGGTAGCTGTGCGGGATGCTGTGGGGGAATTGAACTACATCTTGTGCGTTTACAAGCACGTGCGGGAGCAACTCCTTATTCGTCTGGAAATTGCCGCATTCTGTGAGCAGCCCAATCAAAGTGGGCTCCCGCTTGGTGTGAGTGGCACTATAGCTAGGTTGAGCGAGATGTTGGTTTCTAATATTCCTTCTCCAGCCCACTATGATGAAGTGATGGAGACGTGGAAAACCATGTATCAGGCACTGTGTACGTTTCGCTTGGAGTTTGACGTCTTTGACGAGAGTGAGGAAACTATTTTGACGATGGAAAATGCACTCAATAGGATGTGTGTCTGGCTTAAGCAACATCCCCGTGAGGTGGGGTTCAGGGAGGAAGATCTGCGGTAAGTTTGTTATTGTTTTTAGTTTTTTCTTTTTTCCCTTTCCCAAGCTTGCCTTTCTCTCTAATTTTTGTGATTTCATTGTTCGCCTGACTGTGTGCACCTGTGTGTGTGTGTGTGTTTATATGTATACATGACATGTACGTGTTTGCAGTTAGCGGGTAACCGTTGGGGACGGGAGTGGCAAACACTCTCTGTTCCCTTTTTTCCTATTTTTGTGGATTTTAAGCGTACGCTCACCCACGCATTCGCCTGCTTTCGTTACGATGGTTTCTGTTGCTGGGTTGACGGACGGACGGCGCCTATTCCCTTCTGCCCCTTTTTCACTTTCCGTTTCCTTCACGATCAGGTGGAGGTGATCGACCGTCTTCACGGCAAATATAAACGTATTGCGGCGGGGGCGGGGGGAGAGTTTTGTGGGATACAAAAAGTACGATCGAAGGAAACGAAAGGGGGGTGGATCTTCGTAATTTATAGATGGATCGTATTTTTAGCGGTATGCCCGAATCTGAGCGTCTGAAGGAGGCTCGTCGAGCCTTTGGTGACGTCAACCGTTCACGCGAGTCGCATGATCGGAGGCTTGAGGACTTTAATGTTGATATCAGGAAGAACAGTGCTCTGCGAAATCGTTCACTTGTTCTTTCTTCCTTTGCTGGCCTTGTCACAGCGGCTGGGGTGTTTGGTGCCACGAGCGGTTTGCGGCATGTGAATGACAAATGTGGTTTTCCGACAGTGATTACCGGTCAACTACTTCTGCAATCCATTGCTGGCGGGGGTGCTGTTGCTTACACCGCTTGTCTTGCACTGTCATTTGAACGCACTGTGTACGATGTTGAGCTGAAACGTGAACTTTGGGAGATAGAGAACCACCTTGCAGGGGAGATTCAAGAGATGGTGGCAATTTACAAGTCTCAGGGGCTTTCTGAGGGGGATGCTCTTACGATCACACGCATCTTTGCAAGGCACAGAGAGCCTTTTGCAAATCTCATGATGGTAGAAGAGCTCGGCTACTCTCGGTTGGAGCCACCATGTCGTAGGGAAGCTGTGGTGGATGCCGCACTTCCTGCTGCCGTTGGCTACACAATGGGGTGCTTGCTGCCACTTGCTCCACTGCTGGCGCGGCACTTATGTGCCTCACGAGTTCAGGTGCTGGTGCTCTGCATGTTGACAACGGGTGGCGTGTTTGTGAGTGTGGCGCAGTCGGAGGTGTTCTACGGCAGCTACGTAAGCAATTCGAAGGTACTGAAGGTAATTGCGTGCAACCTGTCAGCGATGGGGGCTGTTTTTGGCGCCGCGCGAGCGGCATCACAGTTTTTTTCTTCTGTATGGCAACAGTGATGGTGGGGTGGAGACGCTCCACCTGCTTGAAAACAGAGAAGCTGCAGAGAAAACAGAAAAAGTTTGCGTCTGTGTGCTGGAAAGAACCACTAAAGAGAATGGCGGAGTGGGATAAGAGATAAAAAGATGGCTTTGGTGTACATGTTCTTATGACGGTGTGTGAGTGCAGGATGGATGCATATGAGCCGAAGGGAGGTACAATTGATCCGTAAGTGGCGGATTCGGCCTTTGTGTGTTTTTTTTTAATGCCGCTAACACGGTAAGCGCAGACTTTTTATTTGCCACACGGATATCGTCCGACAGCGGAAGCGGGAGGAAGCGGCACGAACTAGTTTTTTTTCTGTTTTATGTGTCTTTGGGTTGTTGTTGTTTTGTCGCCGCTCTTTGTGTGGTATTTCTGCACGCTGAGCTTAGGGTGAGGAAGTTGGAGATTTTTGTGCATGTGAGTGTTGACAATTTGATTTCACTTGTTCTGTATGTGCTTACCTGCCCACCCACACAAACATACATCCGCACTTGGCGGACGAGAGCTGCAATGGATGTTTTTCCCCTTCTTTAGGCTCCTTCTCTCTCTCTCTCTCTCTCTCTCTCTCTTTTCCGTGTTTATCTTCTTTATCCTCCTCGGTATGCCTGACGGTGGGTGCACCACCGTCGCCCTTCACCTCTCATACCTTTTTTTTTTTTCTTGTCGTTTGTCTCTCTTTCTACCCTCCGTCTTTTCGCTGTGCCACCTCTCTGCTACTCTGCTGTACGACCACTTTCCCGCGGCAAGAGATTCTCAGAATAACAGGTACCAGCATTTTATCCTCATTATGTCCACCACGGCCCGCCGCAGGGAGTGGGGGAAAGCCATAAGGCTATTTGATGCAACGCTCACGTCGCTGCTTCTGCTTGGTGTAAGTTGGGTTCTATTTGGGGCGCTAACTGTGGAAGGCAAGGGCGTGCAAGTCACTGTGACGGCGCCATGGACAGAGACGCCACTGCTGCAGGAAGGATGTGAGATGGTGGCGGCACGCGGTGCTCTTGGTGGTGGTTTCTATCACTGCTTACAGGAAGTGTGGCAACGCGTTCAAGCTATGAACAACATTGGCGGGGCCCAAAGGCTGACGCAAAAATCCCAGAGCGATGTATTGCTGGATATGATGCTGAAGGACAAGTGGCCTTCCATTCAGGTGGACTTGGCAAAAATGAAACTTGCAGCTCGGTTGTACTCCCCTGCCGTAGAGGCACATTGGCAGCTGGCGCGAACGGCGAGAAAACTTGCTGGTGGATGCTCCATTGAAGGGCGGCCCTTTGTACTCGTTGCGGGAAAAGTTGTTTGTAGTGAAGATCTTCTTGAAGAGATATTGGCAGCCCCAGGTTTTGCAGATAAACCATGGGAAGGCAAAGAGGACGAGACGTTTGCCATTTTCGTCGGTCTTGACCACATTCATCCAGGGTCAATGGGAGGACGCGTTATCATTCTTTACGGAGTTGTCGGAGAAGAGCAGACAATGCGGTTTCTTCAGGTCGCGGAGCGTCACTTACACCTGGTTCGCTTGGCCTTTCGACACCTTCCCGTGGTTGGACGGATGTGGGAAAAGGCGCTTCATGTACAAGGATATGGTGTAACAGTCGACCTAAAGAACGTGGAGTACAAGGTTATCAATGAAAAAAAGAATGACGAGGCTGAGATGGATATTGACGATGCGGACACCATAAGCGAAACTGAGAGCCTTGGGACCGTTGGTGGGTTCAATATTGCTCTCTTAGTTCAACGCTATCCTCAGCTCAGGCTGCAGTTGACCACGTTTGCGGGGTATCTTGCAGACATGATAGACCGCGATGAGGTCAAGGTGGACTTTCAGATGTGGGAAACCCAGTACATGGGCATTGCAGCCGCACAGCAGGTGATGGACACAGCGAATGAGAAGCGGTTAGGGGTTTTGATGAATTTTATGACAAAATTTCCACTTTATGCATCCAAGCTTTCCAAAATGGGCGCTTCGGTGAACAAGAAAATGAACACAACTATGCAGGAGGAGCTGTTAGCCTTTGCGGGCGTATTGCATTCAGGAACACCGCAAATTTTTTTGAACGGTCGTCGTGTGTCAAACGCGGATTTCAATCTCTTTTCGCTGCTTGAAAAGCTGGAGGCAGATGAGGAACTGTACGAAGGTGTGCAACGGATCCTCACCAGCTACCGCGTTCCCTCGGCCAACGACGATGGGTTCGTTTCGGTCAATAAAGATGGAATAAATCAAGTGATGAAGTTGCTGACGCGAAACGCAAATCAGCGCATCACGTCTTATGGTTTGGAGAAGGGTGACACGGCGCTGCGTGTATGGATGCCCCAGCGGGAAATTCTTTGGCTCAACAACCTCGAGCAGGACGTTCGATTTGTTTACATGCCTTCAGCCCTCCGAGCTATCCTCCGGATGGGACTCAACGGTATTCCCACAATTCCACGTAAAAACCTCATTCATGCCGTTTCTGTTGTGGATCCCACAACGCCTGAAGGCGCTCAGGACATTTCCACAATCTTGAAACTAGATCAATCCAACCAGCCTATTCGTTTTGGAATTGTCTTTGCGGATAGCGAGTGGAAGCCACAAATTTCGGTCTCCACAGAAGGGAATACTGTTCACTTGAAGCCGTCGCTTTCAAGTGTTACCGCGTTTATTGCCGCAACCGTGTGGGAACTCCTGAAAGGGGAAGAACACTTGCAGGATGTACTGGAGTTCCTTTCAGACATATCGTTTACCTTGGTACAGCATGGTAGCATTAAGGAGGAGGAGGTACTCAGTTTCTCGGCGAATGTTCTCGCTTTGTCAGGGAAACGCGGGGTGATGGATATTATTACGGACCCAAGTTTTTTGGAACATTATCAAGCGACACAGGCGAATCTGCGGAAGCTAAAGCTAGACAAATTTCCCCTCACGCTCATTAATGGAAATTTGTTTCGGGGAAATGTGTTGCAATCCCTTCGTCAGGGTTTCCTGACCGAATTGCTACATGTTCGTGAGCTAGTAGAAAACGGCGCCTTGACTGACGCTGACAGCGTCGATTTCTACGAGGCTATTCTTCGTTTGAGTGGGGCGCGGGAACGCTACAATGACGCTCTTTACAAGGACAAAACATACATGGACTGGACACTGAAGCCCATTCTGGACTTTCTGCATCACTGGCCTTTTTTGCTTCCCCCTGGGAAGTCAAAGCGGCCACCGCTGGTGAGTAGTGTCTTGGTCATTCAGTCCCCCGTGGGAGCCACCGCCCTTAGCGCCCTTGTGAAGGCCACCAATAACCTTTTACAGTGTGTAGATGAAACGGAGAAATGCATGCATGTCCGTCTCACGTATGTCATTTGCGATGTGGCGACGGAGGCCAAGCACCGCACACTGGTTGGAGATTTGGAGCGACTTCTACTGAGCCGTAAAGAAGGGGAGGATGTAAACCAACGGCTTCAATTGGTCCAGGAGTTTCTTCTAAAAATTATTGCACAAAATAAGACAAGACAGCTGAATGATTCCGAGGCATATGAGAGTTGGGTTACCAATGTGGAATTCCCTGCTGAGCTCCAAGGGCTCCTAGACGTCTCTGATGCGGGCTTGTCTGCTCAGTTGCAAACGCAGCGTGGGGTCTCGAATGGCTTCTGTGCGCAGGTGAAGGCTGAGTCATCGTCCACGGTGCTGTCATGGTCCGATGAAGCGTTAGCAAGGGAACAGAAAAAAGACAAAGAGGCAGTGTACTACTATGTCAATGGGCGCCGCTTCGTCTACGATGACAGCTTTGCAGAGGAAGATTTTAAGGAGGCGGATCAACAGGAGCTCCTCTTGGCGGTGGCCATGTCAGAGGCACTCAGTGAAGTAAACTTCACAATGCTAAGTGATGAGCTGCAGCAAAGTGACCTTGACAGCCCCTTCTACGCCTCTAAGGTGGCTGCGCTTAAGGAACTATGGAGGCGCAATGTTGCTCGTGGCTCTCCGACGGACGAGGAACGCAGCTTGCCATCCACATCCGGTTTGACTTCGTTTGTTGTGCAACCTGTGAACGCCGGTACGGAGCCACGGCACACGTTAACGATTGTTATTGACCCCGTGGCGCAGCAGTCTCAGCTTCCTGTCTCGCTGTGCAATTACGTCACACGTTCGCCACTTGGCGTCTCCTGCATCGTGCACATGGGCACGCTACAGCAGGCAGTTAAGCCTATGCGCAATTTTTACGAGTTTGTTAGTGAACTGGAGATGCGATTTGACGGAGTAGGAGGAGTTCTGCCGCCGACAGCATTGTTTCACCGACTTCCCTCGCAACATTTATTGACGCTAGGCGTCGAGGAGCCGGAGAGCTGGACGGTGTTCCCGCTAGACGCCAAGTACGACCTGGACAACATTGTTCTTGACAAGCTGCCGTCGTCCTCGCAGTATGTACATGCCACCTACCGCATTAACTCGATTCTCCTTACTGGTAGTGCAAGGGAGGCTGGACGATCGGCTCCTGCACGCGGTTTGCCCCTGCTAATACGCTCCACAAATACGAACCCCTCTGCTGGCCTTACCCGTGACACCATTGCCATGGCCATTCTGGGTTACTTCCAGCTGCAGAGTACCCCTGGTGTTTGGTATCTTACGGTGCAGCCGGGCGACTATGCAGAGACCTTCTACATATCTCAGGTCAACGGAATTCCCGTCAATGATGCACTAAACAAACGACACTCCGATAGGTTTAATTATACAGCAGGGCAGAACATTCCTGTGGTGATTTCCTCATTCACCGGAAAATTCTTGACACTTGATGTCTCCAAAGCACCAGGCCGCGAGAAAATAACGATGGAGGATATTGAAGCGGCATATCCCGAGCACGCAGATTGGCCACCAGGCGGTCCACGCACAAGGAAACCAAGGCACCCAACTCTTAACATCTTCTCTGTAGCCTCAGGTCACCTTTATGAGCGGTTTTTACGCATGATGATTCATAGCGTTATGCAAACGTCCTCCGATATACATGGTGCAAATACAACTCGGATTAAGTTCTGGTTTATTGAAAACTTTCTATCACCCCAGTTTAAGACGCTTATACCCTTGTTGGCGAAGCATTATGGCTTTGACGTGGCCCTTGTGACTTACCGATGGCCCTGGTGGCTTCATAAACAGACAGAGAAGCAGCGCATCATATGGGCCTATAAAGTTCTTTTTCTTGATGTTTTGTTTCCGCTGGATGTAGAGCGCGTCATTTTTGTCGATGCCGATCAAACTGTTCAGGCGGATCTGCACGACCTCTACAACATGAACATTGGGGGTGCCCCGACGGCGTATACGCCTTTCTGTAGAAAACACCCGAATCAAGCTACGAAAAACTTTCGTTTCTGGGATCAGGGATTTTGGATGAAGCATCTGCGTGGGCGCCCGTATCACATCAGTGCCATCTATCTCGTTAACCTGCGACGGCTACGGGCGATAGCGGGTGGCGACAAGTACCGCATGGTGTACAGCCAGCTGAGCCCCGACCCTAACAGCTTGGCCAACCTGGACCAGGACCTCCCCAACTTCATGCAGGAGGAGGTGCCGATTTACTCCCTTCCCGAGGAGTGGCTCTGGTGCGAGACGTGGTGTGGGGCGGAGAGCAAGGCGCGAGCCAAGACGATTGATCTCTGCAACAACCCACTAACAAAGATGCCGAAACTTGACAACGCCAAGCTTATCATTCCAAACTGGGAGGAAACTGACACAGAGTTGGAGGCTCTCTCAGAGAAACTTTTGAAGCAGCACAGGCAGCAGGAGCGGGAGGGAAACTGAAGACAGGACGAAGCTTGAGTGAGGCAAAGAAGGAAATTTATTGAGAGGCAACGTTAAGGAGGGTGAGAAGGACAAGGTGCCTGAAATATAACGAAAAAAATACAAAAAAAAAAGAGGTGGCGCCTCATCACATGAACAAGTTTGCCTCGTGAGCATCACACATGTGGCATTCTGAGTTGAACCGTTCTTCAAAGGGGGATGAACAACACAAACACAAACAAACATACACACACACTTTCTCTATCTCTCTCTCTCTTTATCTTTCTCTCACTGTAATTTCCTCCATAGCCGAGAGAGGCCTGAACGTCGTGGGCGCCTCATTGAAGGGGTAACTTGCAAATCTCTTACTTCTGCACGGGTTGGAGTCACCTTAACAAGAGAAAAAGAGGTAGGGGAACAAAAAAAGAGGGGCACGAAAAGGAAGGTAGGGAAAGGGCAAACCGAGTAATAAAGGGAATAACTTCCTTTGCCCTTTTCTCTCTTTATCAGGTCTCTTCGTGGTGCAATCTGGCCGAGAAGGAATGCCTGAGTCTGCTGGGTCTGTGATTGCGCTGGAAAACGAGTGGACGGATGCGAAAAACGCCTGTATTGATTGGACGGATCCAGAAGACGTTCTATGCAATGGCTGGACGTTTCTGCGCATCATGGGCTTTCACCCTGCCTTGTCCAAGTACGCGGACATGCACATGGATGAAAAGGAGCGTTGGCGGGAAATTTTTATGGATCCCTCCCGTACTGAAGAGCAGGAGAGAGCGCTGCAGTGGTGGATTCAAAATGATTTGCTTTTCCTTCGTGAGGAGCGTTGGTGCAGGCACTGCAGAAGTCAAGGACACACTCGCCGGAATTGTGATCAGCTACGTCTGGGCGCGAGTACAACAGGTAGGGACGCCAACGATACTGTTGGTGGACATGGGCGTACAGGGCAAGGCCGCATCATGTCACGCTTCATTGCCCACCAGGCGGAGATTGAGCGGTGCAAGCTTTTACAGGAGAAGCATTTGAAAGGGTCCTCTACAGGCTTTGTTAGAAGGAGAAATGGCACTGAAGGGCCACAGCAGGGGCGCAGTGATAATAACCACTTTATGCGACCCAAGCCAAAGAAGGAGCTTCTGCTCTTTACGGAGGAGCGACGTCACGGGGCCGTGGGACGTATCGATACGAATTACGGCATCGGCTTCATACGGGTGCCTGAGGTTGGTGATGTGAAGTTTTTCATGGACCGCGTGGATTATGGCGTCAAGGAGATTGCCGTCGGTGATGCTGTGACACTAAAGATTGACCACAGCCGAGAGTATCCGCTTGCCGTTGATATTCGGCCTGAGAGGCCTAACATCACGCTGGAGGATGTGCAAAAGTTTCTTCAGCGCTGCAAGGTTGCAACACAACCCATAAACGTCATTAAGACAATTATGACGCATACACATGAGTGGCCTGTAGTTTTGGGTTTGGTGCGTGGTATGCCAGCCTCCGCCTTCGTCGATGCGGTGCATACGCTTGTGGAACTCACTACCTTTGTTGGCAATCGCGAACCTATTCATATCCCGTTGCTTGAGTCGTTCCTCTGGTTGATGCTGCGTGCTTCAAAAAAGGCGGATGTTGCCCCGTTCGTCCCCACAATGCTGCTTGACGCGCTCATGAAGAGTAGGGAACTGAAACTCGAGGACGACATGCCAATGATGGTGGAGCGGTGGGTAGAAGTGGTAAACCTTATTCTGCTTCTTCGACACCACACGGATGCCACCACCGACCTCATTGGGGAGGTGGAGGCGACGCTGGTGTCTTTGCTGACAGAGAGTCACACTACTGCCTCTTCCTCCACCGGCGTAGCAACAAAAGCAGCGACGTCAGGAGGAGGAGTTGGTGGCAGTGGTGTGGAAGCAGTAGTAGTAGCAGCCAAAAAGAAGAAGATAGAAGCCGCTCTACGGCGCTTGCAGTGCCAGCGGTGGGAGAAGGTGGCAACTCTTCTCATTCCCATCGCTGACGAGTTTGCCGTTCCTCCACCTGACCCTCACTCCATTTTCACTCCCAATAATCTCCCTGTGAATGGTGCCACGGAGTACCACTCTACAGAGACCTTTATCACAGATCAGTGCCGCCTCCTACGCGCTGACACTTTTGAGTCGGTGAGTCGCCTTCTTCCTGCGGTAAGCTATGAACTTCCTCACTATAAGCCGACAGCTGAAACTATGGCGGAGGTTCCATATGCGCGGGTTTTTGACAGAGTTCGCTTCATGGGTCGTGTGTTAACACGAGACAAGGATTACGCCTCACCTGACAGCTACATATTACATGTACAACCGAAAAGTGCAATGGCAGACGTTTCCTCACAACTTCTTCCCGGTATAACTGTGTGTATTACGACGGGTCTCGACCGTAGTGTTATTTCCGCAGAGGAAATATTTTGGGGTATTGTGACCTCGTGCAACGCACAATTTCTGGCTGGAGGCTTGATTGTTGTGGCACCCTGTGAGTCGAGTGTACGCTTTGATACTTTAATTGAAAATCTGAGGCGCAATGAACGACTTGGCAAAACCGATCACTCCTGCATATTGACAACATCCATCTTCATGATAGGGTACAAAAGTATCATGAAGGCGTTGGGCGCCTTTCTTGGTCCGCTTGCAATGCCTCTTCCTTTAGCATCCACACTAGTGAGTGTGGAGGCCGCCGCAAACCCGCTTGTGTCAGTAAAAGGGAACCTCAAGAACCCGAGGGATCTTGTTTCTTATGTACCGCCCCACTGTGAGTCCTCCTTCTTTGAACTGATTGACACGGTTAATGATCGCTTTACGCTTGATGCGGGTCAGAAGGAGGTGATGCGCTGCCTTCCCACATCAGGTATTCTGCTGGTGCAGGGACCTCCTGGCACAGGCAAGTCCTTTATTGGATGTCGTGTGGTGGAGGTATACATTCGCTACAAGCAACTGGTGGCGTCGGGAGATATCCTTCGCTCCATTGATGTGGATCAGCTTCGCTCTACAGCTGTGGAGGAGATGTTACCCAAAGTTGGGCCCATTGTTATCATCACATACAAGAACCACGCTCTTGATGAATTTCTCGCTGACTTGTTGCGGAGTGGATTGTGGGACGATGAGAGACCTCGCATTATGCAACAGCTGATTGGGGGATCTTCTGGGAGCCTTTCCGAACTTTTTCCACGTGGCAAGCGTGTTGTGCGTATTGGTGGTCGTTCCCGCGAATCGATGCTTGATGCCTACAATCTTGGCACCTTACTCCGGACGAAGACTGAAAAGGCGGCTCTTAACAGCCTTAAGGAGCGTTTGTTTCTCATGAATCAGCGACTAGAACGCCTACTTAAGGAAATTCACTACTTGGAATCCGGGCGAGTGCCCAAGTCCCTTTTTGAGAGGTGGCTAACCGAAGAGCAGCGGAAGTCGTTGCGCTACGAGGACCGCGACGAGTGGCTTCAGGGGAAGCAGTACATCGGCACCTCCACCCGCACTGCAGAGCGGACGTTGTTTCTTGACCTCCTTCGAACGCAGCTGTCCGCATGTTTGGAGGAGGCGCAAAAGCGTCCCACGGCGGCCGCTGAGTCTTCGGGGACCACCGAAGCAGACGAAGATGGCGGCGGACCGCTTAGCGTCTTTCAGGAGATGCGGCGGGAAGAGGAGAATTGTGATTTTAACGACGCACTCCCCACAATGTACCTCTCAGCTGAGGCGATGGAGTTGGCAAAGCATCCACCCAAGTCCCCTGAAGGTGTACCAGAGGAACTACTTTCACTGTGGAGTCTTGACCCTGTACTCCGTCACGAGTATTATGCCTTTCTTATACGTGACTGCATCTCCGCCAAGGCACGGGACTGTCAGTTGATTATGGATGCCATCATGAATCTTGTGACGATACGTAACCATGCAATGGATGAGGTTAAGTTGGCGTTGCTTCAGGGGGCAGACGTGGTTGGCCTCACCACCACTGGTTGTGCTAAAAACCAAAATTTGCTACGCTCACTACGTCCGAGTGTTCTGGTGGTGGAAGAGGCTGCCGAGGTTCTCGAGTCGCAGCTGCTTGCATGTATGACCGATTCTCTGCAGCAGATTGTGCTGATTGGGGATCACTACCAACTGCAGCCTAAGGTTGAGACATTTATGTATGAGAAAGTGAATAAGCTTAATATGTCCCTTTTCGAACGCCTCGCGAGACGCATTAAACCCATTTGCCTGACGGAGCAACGACGCATGCACCCGCTCATCTCACGGCTGGTGCGGCCATTTTACGACACGCAATCCCTGCTGGACAATGCAGGTCTCCTCACCCGACCCTTCATCTCGGCTACGGGTATGAAGTACATTGACTGCCTACCTGGCCTGGCAAAGCGTGTGTTTTTCTGGCGTCACAGACACCCAGAAGAGGAGCCGTCGGGCAGCCGCAGCAAGGTCAACATTAAGGAGGTGGAAATGGTGCTCAAGCTTGTGACGCACTTAACATCGGAGGGGGTGCATCAGAAGTCTATAACAGTTATAACTCCTTACCTCGGCCAGTGTCGGATGCTACGCACCTCATTGCGCTTACGCGCCCTTAGCGAGGTTGCCGTAAGTACGGTGGACCTCTATCAGGGGGATGAGAACGACGTTGTGATTCTCTCCTTGGTGCGAACGGAACGTCTGACTGAATTTCTGCGGATGCGAAATCGCATGATCGTCTCCTGCAGTCGTGCACGGTTTGCGATGGTCATGGTTGGTAGCGACGCGCTGCTGCAGCACTCGCAGCATTGGAAACAAGTTCTGGACATGCTGCAGCACGATAATTGTGTGGGTGATCGACTACCCATCACACACCGTGCATCTCCTGAAGAAATCGTCTGGATGGATGCCTAAAGGAAAACGACGGAGGAGACTCTGTCTCTCCGTTTTCCACACATCTTTATAGGTGGATTGATGAATGGATTGAGTTGAGTAAGGGGAATATCACCTTTTTTTTTTACTGTTTAAAGGACGCCTCTGCTGATGATGCTTGTTGCGGAAAGAATGGAGGTTTTTGGTTGTGCTACTCGTCAGTTGGGCCTCTCAGAAAAGAAAAAAGAAAAGAAACATTCCATTTAAATGCACTTATATCTGCTTATTAACTACGCATGCGTGTATGCCTACGGACTTGCCTAGACATTCCCAATCACACGGAGAGGGGGGGGGGACGCATATTTGTTTATTATTAAGACTTTCTTTTTTTCCGACTGTGTGTGCGTATGTTTATCGTTTTGTTTCTCTGATGTTATTTTTTTTTGTTGTTGTTTTGCTGGTTTGATGTCTTAGGCTCTTGAAGGAAGGCGTGTGCGTGTGTTGCCACCTTATTTCCCCCCCCCCCCCTTCCTTCTCCGGGGGGTAGTAGTTAGGGGCACGGGACCGCGCTGCAAGTGGCGCACACCTGTGGAGTTTGTGGCTTATGCACCTTCTCGCAGCAATAATTGGATATGTTTGTTTTGTCCTACGTGGCATTTTAGTGGCTTTGGTGGATTTCTACATCATGTGCGTCCGCGTTGGTTTTGTATGGAGGCGAAGATGTGACCGTCAACCATCGATGGGGCGGCGCGATCTTGTCATGCAATTGGCGCCTCAATCGCCGCGGCACAGCCGCCTCAGCTCGGCAGACATGATTCTGGCGCTTAATGAGCCTTTTTTGGATCGAGCTTTGTGGATGGGGTTGGACTTCGGCCGGGCTCAGCCCACGGCCATTGTTACAGGGGTTTCGTACGGAGGGATAGGCTTCTATGTTGCACTGAACCTAATTTTATGTGGCTTTAACGTCCATGGTGTCTGTCGCACCCTCCAATCTGTGCGCTGCGCAGAGCGGAAGATGCAGTTTGCCGTGGAGCGGCAGTGTAAGCTTCATAAAGGGTGGGTAGGGAAGACTGGACGCCTTATTGCTCATGTGTGTGACATGAGCGACACCGTTGCCGTGAGCAACCTTTGTACCGTCCTTCTGCGTGATGCGAACATTCGCGTAGTTGTCTGCGGTGCAGGTTGTATGGCAACGCCGCCTCGCCTCTCGCCGCAGAGGCTGGAAGAGCAGTTTGCGGCACAACACTTGGGTCACGGCCTGTTAATGCTTCGGTTGCTGCAGCATCGCATTCAGCAGTTGAAAGTGTGCACCTCAGCTCGACCGCGTTGGCGTTTTGTTGTTGTTTCGTGCGCCTTCCCTCGGGTCACAGATCCTACGCAGGAGGATATGTTTCATTCCTACGAAGACGACGAGGAAGCTGAATTTTGCTCCACATTTAACCGCTATGACGGATGGAGTCGGGCAGAGATGTGTAGACTTCTCTTTGCCCTTGCACTGAGTCGGTACGTAGAACGCGATCGTCGGCTTGCCCCCTTCTGCACGGTCAACGTGCTCCACCCCGGGCCCACCCGCAGCCGCATGATTGCCAACAGCCGGCTGCCGCTTGCAGGTGTCCTCGACAGTAGTATTGGCGCCTTGTTGAGACTTTCTCCTGCCATAACCGCGCTGTACGTCACGGACCTCTGTCTCAGCAAACGTTTAGACGACACGAACGGGCACTTTTTTCGCATGGGAGACGACCAGGCGGCGTCCTTTACCGCACTGCAGAAGAATGCTGAGGCGAGGGTGGGATTCTGGGTCAACTCACTCTTTTTTACTGGGATACCAGCGCCAGCCATCTCCATGTCAACTAGCAAGCAAAACGCACTTTGGCGCTTCACTCTATCCTATCTCACCTCCCACGCACTACTAGATGCTAAGATTTTTCGCCAATACGGAGATGACAAGCTCAGCTAACGCGAGCAGGATATCCAATAGCAAGCAAAAAGAAGATCAATAAAACAAAAAATAGGAACGAAATTCTGTTCGAGGGCATTGTTTTTATTGTTTTCTTTGGTCAGTGTGGCGCGAATGGTATTTATCTTTCCTTCCTTTTTCTCTCTACCCCGCCCCACCAAGTGGCTGTACCCTGCCTGTTGCCTTGCGTTCTCCCTCACTCTCACGCAGGAAAAGATATACGCCTTCTATACCATCAAAAAAATATATATATATATATTTCCGTGCGTGGGGTTTGGCAGGCACCCCGTCTTGGGTTGTGTGCATTTATTGCATTTGCAGTCTGCTTTCCAGCATCGCTCGGCACAACAACTTCATTGTGCCAGTGCTTGAACCCATGCGCGGCATGTTGACGGGTGCGGCAGATGCATTCACACAGTATGTAAGCAACTTCTCTGGGCGACAGGCCCGGCGCATACGCGTTGGGAAAAGTGTTACGGCGTCATTTCGCCAAATATCCGATGCCATTCGCAGCTCGCGCCCCTACGATCGCATTGAAGTGGAGAGCGGGAGGTACTTTGAGGCGTTGACAATTAGCCACTCCGTCGAGCTGTGTAGCGCAAATGACGGAGAGCCGCCTGTGATTGTTTCGCGGGGTCCATGCTTGAAAATCACTACTGATGACCCAGTTCTTGTGGAGAAATTGTGCATCCTGGCAAAAGGAACAAAAGCCTCCGATAGTCAAGGCATATTGATTGAACGCGGCAGTCCACTTATCCGGGACTGTGAAATTTCTTCTGTGCACGTTGTCCGTGACGCCACACCGCGGATCTTGCATTGTCACATCTGCAATTCAGACTATGGGTGCGGTTTGTCTATCACCGAAAGCAGCGGCGGCGTCTACGTGAGTAATGATATTAGCTACCACAACGAGCAATGTGTCTACATCAACACGCGGGCAAATCCCGAGCTACGCCAAAACTGCATCTCACTGAAGCAGGGGCAGAAGAATGTAGCGGTGGTTATTAGCGCTCGACTGTGTGGTGTGTGTGAACCTGTCTTCTGCGAGAATATCATTCGGGGTGGTGATGATAAGGCAAACCAGGAAGGTATGGACCCCACCTCGGTGCATTTTCCTCAGATGTTGTACGAGGACAACTCAGGTGGACGGGAGTCTCTTGTGAGTGTCATGAATGGGGCAACGCCTTTTATGACTGGAAATTTGCTTTGTAACGGTGTCACTGGGTTTTACTTTAAGGACTGTAATCTGCCAAAGGAGTGCTTTTGCAACAATCGTGTTATTGGATGCTCCGCCTGGGGGCTTGTCGTTGGGGAGGGGGCATCATTGGTTGCCGCTAAGAATGAGTTTCAGATGTGCGGTGGGGGCATCTATGTGTCTTCCACGGCTTCCTGTCACGTTACTGCTGAGAAGTCCCATTCTGTGGTGTTACAACAGTGTGAGTTGTACAAAAATGTTCACTACGGCATTATCGTTGATCACGTTGCCATTGGGATTAGCGGGTGCAGCATCGAGGAGAGTTCCGTAGGCATTACTCTGCTTGGAAACTGTGCAGCTAGTACCATTACAAAGAACACGTTAACTGGTAACCGCGTGGCCGCGTTCTCTGTGCTGCGTCGTGGTGCAGTCGTCATCGAAGATAATGTCGTACACGGGTGCAAAACTGGTATGTACGGGGTTTTTGCGCAAGAAGGCTCGAATGTGACGCTACGGTCGAATCTCATTGATGGGACCTTGACTAGTGTTTTCCTACGAAAGGGAAGTTGCATTGTGGCGGAGAAGAACGCCCTGCGGGAGTCCTCTGTACACCATGTGGTTCTCACGGGACGCAGCAAGGCGACTTTGCGTAACAACACTATTGAAGGCAGCTCCTGCGCCTCCGTGGTGGTGGCAAGCCATAGTGAGTGTACAGTGTTTGAGAATGTCATGTACTCTGGCCCAGTCGAAGGCGTATTGGTGGAGGATGGAGGAAGTGCTATTTTTGAAAATAACAGTATGAGTTCCTTTGGGGAAACGATGTATGTAAAAACGGGTGGCTCTTTGCAGGCGAGAGGAAATGATATTACACTTGGTCAATATGGGGTGGTTGTGGAGGGAGAGGGAAGCAGCGCTGTTGTTAGTAACAATTGCTTTCGTGAGATGAGTGCAATGGCGGTGAGCGCCACTGAGCATTCCACAGTCACAGTTAATGGAAACACCATGACGGACTTTACCGCGCTTAGCATTCAGATTGGCTCTGGTGCCACAGCTGTTATTGAGAAGAACAATTTCAAAAATGTTAACGCTGGCGTCATTCATGTGGATGGCATCGGGACGCAGTGCAAAGTGCTCTGCTGTTACATGGAGCGAGTTGTTTACGGGGTTCAGTTCACGCGGGGCTCCACCGGTGTTATTGATGAGAATGAAATACGCCTCTGTAAAGCTTTTGGGGTGGCATGCAACTCTAATGGAGCTGTCACTGTGCAAGGTAACACCATCGTAGCTGCCAAACGTGGAATTGAACTCGTCTCTGCTGGTGATATACGTGACAACGTTATTGAGGAGAGTGAGGTTGGGATATATGCCCACACCAGTGCCACGGCGCAGGTACGTGATCATTGTCTCATCAATTGCACTGTAGGGCTGTGTATTATGAATGATGTGCATGCCAACTTTACGGCCATTAAAATTTTCAAATCAAAACAGTTTGGTGTGGCAGTCAAGGGTCCAACTCCTGCTGTGACGGTAAGCCATGTTACCATTGAGGACGCTGGAGTGGCTGGCGTGCTTGTGCAAAACGGGGGGGAATGTCGCTTTGAGCAATGCATCATTAAGGGCAGTAAGGTTGATGGCATCCGGATGGAGCAAGCAGGTGCGGTGGTATTTGAGCACTGCAGCATCTCGGAACAGTGCCGGGGTGTGAATGCGGTCGGTGCATTGTCAAATATAGGGGCTACATGTGAGCCGAGGTTTATAAACTGCACCATTGATGGAAGTCTTTGCGAGGTGGGTGTGTCAAGTGTGAGGCAGGGCATCGTACGCCTTGAGTTGTGCAAAATCAGTGCCCGTGCTCCAGAACAGGGACGCGGTGTCGTGGTGCAGGAAGGCGGAGCGGTGTTGCTCTCGCGCTGCGACGTTTCCGGGTGTCCTTGTGTCGGTGTGACATCCTCCGCCAAGTCGCACTTAATGGTGGAGCACTCAACCGTCGATGACTGTGGCACTGGTGTCTGCTTCAGCTCTGAGAAGGACATGACATCTTCCCGGCAGAGTCGTACTACATTTAACGAATGCGGCAGCACCCATAACACAGCAAGCAATACTCTCACTATGAACGATGGCGCCGCATCGGCATTGCCTACGCTCTCTCAGGTAACCATCAAAAGATGCACGGAGGCCGGTATCTTGTTTGAAGCTTGTGGCTCTGGTGTCGTAAACTGCACGAGGGTCGTCGAATGCGCAAAGGGAATTATTTTGCAGCGTGGGAGCACCGTGACAATTGATTCGACCGTTGTGCGCGGCTCCGTGGAATGCGGTGTACTTCTGCTTGGTCGGCCTTCAAGCAACTCTGTGCTCACCTGCTTGACTATTACTGACTCGGGTGGCTGCGGCGTAAAGGTGGATAGTGCCGTTGATGTGGACGAAGCGGAGGCGAAGGAAGGGACAGAGCAGGAGGAACCAAAGAAGCTTCCGACCTTCCAAAATTTTGAGGTGCTACAAAATGCAAAGGGTGGAGCTGTGTTGGAGGCGTGTGTGCACTTTGAAGGGTGTACATTTGCCCACAATGTTGCAACAGGGGTGCTTTGCAGCGGAAACTCTCGTCCGCTGCTGTCAGCCTGCCACTTTACGCACAACGCGGAGACAAACCTAGAGGTGCACGCCGGTTCTATGCCTGAGTTGCAGGACTGCGTCGTAGAGCATGCCCCAGTTGGGGTGCGTGCGAGGTCTGCCGTGAAGATGACACGATGCATCGCGCAGCACCTCGGTACTGCTGTAGAATTTTTTATTGCTGGAACGCCTTCTGATGTTTCACAGTTTTTGGGGTGTGTCTTTGCAAACAATGAGACGGGAGTCTCCTGCGCCGGCGAGGTGTGTGACAAGATGCGGAGTGAAATCTTCCTCGAGGAATGTGTTTTCCACAATAGCACAGACGCTGGTGTTCAGGTCCACAAGGGTCCGAAGACGCTACTAAAGGCCTGCAGATTTGAAACATCTCGCGAAGGTGTGCGTGTCGCGGAGGAGGCTGTGGTGGCCGTTGAGGAGTGTGGCTTCAAGGAGAACGCGATGGCCATCACCTCCTTAGATGCGGCGTCTGTGAAAGTGAAGGCCTCCACCTTTGCCGCCCAGAAACAGTATGCGGTGAGCGTCACTGGTGACGGCGGGAAGGTTCACATCGCCGGCAACCATTTTAGTGGGAACGCTGCGCACAGTGTCTTTCTTTCTGCCCAGAAAACCGTCGTTTTGGTGCACGGCAACACGTTCGAAGTGGATATCTGCGGCATCTTTTTGCAAATAACCCCCCAGGTCTTTGTCTACAACAACTGTTTCCGCGCTTGTCAAACAGGTATCGTGTTTCACGGTGCAGGATTGTGCGGGAATGTTTTTGGAAACATCTTTGAAAAAAATAGGTGTGGCTGCTGTTGCGAGGAAAATGCCGCTGCATATTTGTGGCGGAATACGTTTAAGGAAAGCAGTGAGTATGGGATGTTTGTGACGACTGGGGCAACACCAATTGTTGTTGATAGTTCATTTTTACACCATACCAACTCCAGTAGTGTTGCTTTATGTGTTCGTGACGGTGGGTTAGGGCACTTCGCCTTTAATCGATACTCTGACAATGTGTGCGGGATGCAGCTGGAGAGCACAGGCGGGACTGCTACCATTAACAGTAGCACCTTCGAGGGGAATGATGTCGCCATACGAATAAAGGAAGGAACTGCGGTACATGTCGTCGCGTGTACGTTTGCATCTAGTGTTTCAAGTGACATTTTCGCTTCCGGTGCAATCGAGCACGACCAATGTGTCGTGGCTTACAATTCCTTTGCCTCTACACGCTCTGCCGGTGTTACGATTGAGAATTGTGCCGGAGTTACGGTGTATCGCTGTATCTTTTTTGGGATGGAAGGCACCGGCGTTGTTCAGGGCCGCTCTGGAAAGGGTCGTGTACTTGAATGTCTCTTCTACGGGCTAGGCTGCGGTGTTCGTGTGGCGGACCGTGGTGATGGTACGGTTGGCGACAGTCACTTTATCCGTTGCGCCACGGCAGTAGAGGTGTGCCGATTTGGTCATGGCAACTTTAATTTGTGCTCCTTCGTTGCTTGCCCAACGGGTTCAGCGGTGCTTGTGGCTGTCCACCACGCCTCCACCCCGAAGTTCCAACAGTGTAAATTTATTGGATGGTTGAAGATGCTGCAACCACTTCTGCGTTCTAGCGGTGGTGGTCTTGTGGAAAACTCTTTATTCCTCGCCGGTGAACTCGCCGTCATCTTGGATGGTGGCTGTGAAATGAAGCTGCAAAAGAACACCTTTCTACGGGGCGTACTTGGCGTGCGGTTCAACCCCCGCTCGCTGGGAAAGGTGGTAAAAAACACTTTTCACCGGCATCAGTTGGCCGCTGTGAACATTATGGACAACGCCGCGGGGGAATTGAAGGGGAATGTGTTTGCTCAGTCACCGGAAGGCGGTGGACTGCTGGTGGGGCTACACGACGTTGTTTTAGACGCGAACAAGTTTATTGACAAACTCCCGGTACGGGAAACAAAGGAAACCTCTGACGGTGTGAGCATGGAGTCCAATCTCATTGCCGCATTTGCTGAACACCTTGCGGCAGCACCGCAGTGGGTCAGACACGGTATGGGTGAGACCCCGCAAGCCTCTGCACTGCCGTCACCCATCTTGACGGTGATGAGAGCGCCGGAAACGAAACAAGGTACAGAAGAACCGAAGACTGAGACTGAGGAAGAAGATATGGCCAAAGAAGCAGCGGAGAAGAGTGTTACACAGAAAGCAGGGGGACGCACAAAAAAAAATGTAGGGCGCCCTAAATCAAAAACGAAATTGGCAGATGTTTTCATCTTTTATTTGAGTGATGCCACCGTTTCCGTGCCAGAAGGCGTTCAGGAGACACTTGCAAGGTGGGCGGAGATGCATGATGTCGTGTTAAACGTGGGGGAAATGGAACATCCAGTTATACCCGATGCACCGACGCAAACGTGTGATACTACGATCCTACGAGATGTTACGACGCACTTGTCTGCAGTCTCGGATGCGCGGCGTGCAAAGGAGCGAGGGGACGTTGCAGGAAATGAGTCGAATGACGTTAGAGGAGCTGTTGTGCGTAAGCTGAGCTTGGAGCACAGTGAATATCCACCTGTGGAAGAGGAGCAAGAAGCCACGCTGGTGGATTCCAAGATGACGAATGGAGTGACATCTTTGCTTCCTGTGAAGCAACTGCGGTCTGCAGAGGGTGCTTCCTGCCCTCGTCTTGCCTCTATGGCTGAAGCGCCGAAGGGCGTTCAGATGGTAAAACAGGTAAAGCGGAAGCGGCGCCGAACGTTTCCTCCACCATTGAATAGTTTTAAACCGAGATCGCAACCAGCTCGTCAGCCTACCTGTGGGCGTATAGTGACGCTTGCAGCGTGTCTTGACGAGTGCGCTGTGAAGGATTATCGCAAGCCTAAAAGAAAGGAGACTTGCGAGCAAATCTCTGTGGGCGCCTCTTTTGAGGGGAAGCTGGCAGTGTTGCAGGAGGAGGAACCGTATTCTCCTTCAGCCGAGAGTGGCAAGGGAGTGTGTAGTGAAACCGCCTGTACATCCTTAATTGAGGCTGGCAATGCGTCCAGGCGTTCAAATGGGAAGGGGACCGTGCTTTTTGGTGATGGGGGGGGTCTTTCACAGTTTAGTGCGCCGCATTCTCCAAAGAGCATGATACGAGTCACGCATGAACTAAGCCAGTCCAGCGTCCACCATGGAGTAGTGATCTACTCTGAGGAGCCTGCAGCCTCGCGCGATGACATTGGTTTTAAGGGGGGGGTGTTAGTGTCCAGCAAAAGTCACTCGCAAATTCTCTGGGATAGGGGAGGTATGTCAACCTCAAAGCTTTCAAGAAGCAGGAGCAGTGAGGAGTCCAAAACGGGTACTATGGGGGGTAAAAGGGGTCTTATGACAATCAGTTTCATCACGGAGGATGTGAATGATGCAGAAGATGCAAATGACAGCAGTTCTGGCGGCTCTCGCAGCCTTGTCACAGATGAGCGCGCTCATCGCAAGTGGAAGAACGCCAATACAGTGTTGGGTGCTCAACAAGCAAGCGGCGATGAAGTCGAGCAACCAAGCAGTCTGTTGGATGCACGGAATGAAGGCTCTTACCACACACAACAGCGCCGCAAAGATCGCGAGGAAGCGGTCTCCGATGAAGAGGAAGGGCGGGGTACAAGAAAATGGAAGAGGCTCACAAAGCAGAGCTTCAGGAAAGGCACAACAACGATGCAGAAGCGAGAGGCAACGCCAACGACCTCAGAGAGCATGACGGGAACCGTAAATTCCACATTAGCAAGGATGTCTCAGAGCGATGTACTACCACGCGGAAGCGCCCGCGTGCGTACGGGGGCGCGGCGTCCGAGGGGTCAGTCCGATGCTGCACATACTTCACAAGTGTCTACGGTTCACCTTGAAGGCACTTGCTTGGCGGAAGCTGCTGAATCAGTGGGGAAATCGACGCCCAAGGCAACACCGTCGCCGACGCCCCTGCACAGTAAACGAGGCGTTGGTAAGGTTGGAGTTTTGCAGTCCGAAGTTTACGTACCTGACGGTGCAATTGCGCCTCCTAAACAGCTGAAGGCGGCTGCATCTTCCATGCAAGCCAAGAAGGGAATGAAGAAAGTGAGGTTGGATTTAAGACAAGGAGGTAAAATGACGAAATCTTCCTCAACTCAAGCTCGCACGGCGATGTCGCCCCTTGGCAATGACAATTGGGGGGTCGCAGACGCCGAAAGTAGGCTTGAATCAAAGGAGGTCTCTGCTCCTACAACCAGCATGGATAAATTCCAAGGCAACGAGTCTATAGCAGGCTTTTTGCACAACACCGTTAAAAAAGAGGCAACGTCTAGTGACGATATTGAGAGCATGGCGTTTAGTTCATTATTGCAACGACCTGAAACGGTCAAGATGCCCCGCTTAAAAACCGATGGTGAATCACAGGCATCAGAGCAGGGAGGTGGGATGAAGAACAGGCAGGTTGAAATTGAAGGGTATGAAAATGCGCGTTTTCCCAAGGTAGCGATGCCATCGTTGCAGGGCTCTCTCCCAAGTCATAGTAGTGCAACTTCTAACAGGAACACTGATGACCATGGTAATACAATTTATGGTCAACGTTCTGGGAGCTTGAGTAATGAAGTAAGTAACGCTTTGGAAAAGTCTGCTTATCCCGCTCTTTCCGAGAAGGGTCGTGCATTGCTTGGGCTTCTCGGGAACACTGTACTACAAGACGACGCGGTGTTGCAAGAGCATGTGCGTGTTGCGAGTGCTGGACCATGTCGAAGAAGAGCGTTGAGTTGCGGAGGGGCTGATGTGACGGCACCTTCACCCGGCGCCAAAAAACTCAAACCATGGAAGAAGAGGACGATCGAAGAAGGAAAGGAAGAGGAATTAAAAGATGAAGAGGAAAAAGAGGTGGAAGAAACAGAAGAAGAGGAAGAAGAAACGGAGGACATTATTGCCCTCCTTCGTTGGCTTGTTGAGCTCCGCGGGAAGAGGCTTCTCACCGAGGAACGCTTTAGTAGAGCTATCGAGTGCATTCAGGTGAATACCCGAGTTCCATTCTTTCTTTGTGAGGGAAGCGGGGCAGGAGGGGCCCCAACGCTGATGGTTCATTTGCCACAAACCCCTGATGAGGCTGTCACCGTCCCCTTGCTTGGGATCCCAATGGACATGGGGGAAAGGACACAATGCGTCAAGGAGGGAAACAACCGCGGCTTCCACTCCCAAAGAGCAAAGTTAGGCGTTGTGAGGGGTGTTGCCGAAACGGGCGTAGAGTACAAGTGGGAGAACTTGCCGTGGCTGGATAAGGTAGCCACTGGTGAAGCAGGGAAAGCAGATGCGAGGCGAAGTATCCCGACAGCCGCTCGAATCCTTCACAAGAGCATGCCACTGCCCCCCTTTGTACCGGCCAAAAATCCACTTAGTCACTTTCATGATGGCAACGAGGCATTGCTGTCCGTGGGAACTGCAATTAAATATGTAGTGCCTTCGCATTCACCTCATGGAGGGCTTGGCGCACTCAGCTTGTCAGGGAATAGACTCCCACGGGGTGTGGTTGATTCAGTTACGGGGTCACTGCACAGGGGTAACGGGGAACTGGCATTCTCCCTTCGTGAGTCCGTCCGAAAGGCTCGTAATGAGCTTATGAGCGACTTCAACCCCGCAATGCCGAAAGAGACTTCACCCTACAATAAAACGCCGAGGGTAGCTGCATTCATAGCTGCTGGCATTACAAATTTCATGGCGTAAGTTTGTAACGAGTGTCATGCTGAACCTGTCTTGTGGTGTGCCCCTTTGTCTTTTTTTTTGTTTTTGTTATTGGTGTAAATAGGAAGAAGAATGTAAAATATTTTCTACTCGTTAAATTCTCATTGCATTTGTCATGAGACTTGGACGGAAAGTACTGTAAAATAAAAATAACAATGAAAGAGTACAGTATTTTTGTTTTGTTTGCAAACTTGTTACTACCACTTTCTGCAAGGCGAGACAAAAGAAAAAAAAAAAAATAGTTTTTGCGATGTGTTGCTTGTCTTTAACACTGTCTGTGTGTGTGTGTGTGTGTTTTTTTTTTTACCTTTGCGGCGTCTGTATGAGGAAGTTTGTGGTTGTGGCTACTGCTGCTTTCTTTAGGTGGTGTAGGGAAGTTGGACAACAACTATGGATATCCTGCAGCTGCTCTCAGTCGCGTACGGTGGGAGCAAAGAGGAGCGAACGGCGGCGACGACGCAGTTGGAGAACGCAATAAACTCTGTAGATGGTCCTCGGCATCTTGTGGCACTTTTGCGGGCTGGAACTGATCCGGCGTTGAAGGCGGAGCAAAGCCTTTCAGCGCTTATTTACGCCAAGAATTGCATTATGGAGACCTTAGATGATAAGCAGATCGCTGCTGCCCCTGGTGTGTTGGACGAGGTAAAGTCCCTCCTTTACGAAGGCGCCTTTCGTGTGCCGTTGACGCATCAGAAGATCATCCACACGTGTGTGGCCAGCATCGTCAGCTCCTTTCAGTGGAATTATCTTCCGCAGCTTATGCCGGAGATTACACGAGAGAGAGCTGGCGTTTCCGTTGAACACGCTGTGGCCGCATTGGGAATGTTGTATGCATTCGTCAAGAGGTTTAAAACTCCAGGATTGGAACCATTGCCTATGAAGCTTACGGTTTGTAGTTGTCTTCTCTCAGCCCTTCCCTCGTTTTTCTCGTACGGGGAGCCGCAGATTGATCACATTGTGCTGAAAGTTATGAACTGCATTGTGGAAACGGCGCTGCAAGCGAATAAAGTACAAGCTCTTCCCCCAGAGGCGTTGGATGCATGGTTCCACGGGATGGTCCAGTATCCGGAACTTCACTTTGCCTCAGCTTCTGAGGCAGCAGCGAATGGATTGCAAAAAACGTACGAAACCTACGTGGGCTGCCTCAAACAAATTGCCATGACGTCTTTTTCTGTGCTGAACGACGCAACAAAGAAGAAAAGTCCCGCGCCTGTGGCAAGGCGTTTTCTTACGACGCATGCTTCAGCCTTCTTTGGGGTGTGGCAGAGGTGGTTGAAGTACGCCTCGACCTCTAGAGCGCGTGGTGTACACCAAAAGGCTGACATGTTTGCTATTCGCTACATTAAACTTTGCGCACTTGACAAGACGCTTTATCAGCAGTGCCTACTTCCGCAGCTGATGCATGTGGTTGAGTCCATGTTGTTCCCATATTTGTGCTTTAGCGAGGAGGATGAGCCGGCGTTTGCCGACGACAGCGATCTCTCGGAATTTGCACAGTACATGATGGAGGAGGGATTCGACCAAAGCGAGGTTTCGCAGCGGCAGGCGGCATCCAACGCGATTGTGGCAATTGTTAAGGGTAACAAGGAGTTCCACGAGGATTGCTTGCAGAAAATTATTGACTTCCTCATCGCAGGTCTCTCGCGCGGAGACAATGATGAGACGTTTCCGCAAACGTTTGGCTTTTTGCATCTCCTATCCGTGCTGAGACGCCACTTACGATGCGTTTCTGAGATTTGGGAAACGCAAATAGTGCAGGTGCTTGTTGCGTTTGTGACCCCGCGCGTTCTACCCACTGTTCCATATATCCCGCTGCGCTGCAAGGCCCTTGTTGTATGCCAACGGTACTCCAAGGCTCCCATCCCTGCTGAGGAGGACTTTGCTGCCTTCACACGAATTGTCTCCTCCCTTGTGCAGGATTGTGATTCTCGGATTCGGCTGGGCGCCATTGATGCTCTCTGTACCTTCCTGGAAATGAAACGGGCACTTCCGTATATTCGGCCTATTCTTGTGCCGTTGGTGGAGGAGTGCATTTGTTTTCTTAACCGCGTGCAAACGTCCTTTGTGCCAACCGCCCTGCTTTACTTGGTGGAGCATTTTTGCGCCCGAACTCACCTCTGTCCTTGGGAAGATTGGAAAGACGCTTGTGCAACACTTTTTGGCAACAACATTTGATCTGGCGCAGCAGGAGACTGCGATGGATGCTGAGCATTTGTCACAGTACTGGCACACAGACCTGAGTGCCTGTGCTTTGTTGAACGCACTGGACACCATTGTACAGGCTTCGCGCCACCATATGGAGGTATTCTGTAGTCTGAGGCCTGACCTGCTGTTTTTGACGAAGAACGTTTTGGAGCATCCTGACAATTTTGAGTTTATGGAAAAGACGCTAGCGATTTTATTGAATGTTGTTAATTTCTCTAAACCTATCCCGCAGGAGTGCTGGGATATGCTTCCCTTACTGTTTCAAGCCGTTGATTCTGGAATTGGCGTGGATTTTTTTGTTGCCATTGAGGAGGTGCTTGATAGTTTCATCTCGAACGGGACGGTTGAGTTTCTTCAGAACGCCCAGCTCATGGAGGCAACCTACCAGGTGTGCGAGAAGATGTTGTTTCACTGTGTTGCTGGCGTTGACGATCAGATTGCCGTGCCGCAGTTGATTGAGGCGATGTTGCATCAGGCGAAACACTTAGAGGCTGCACCGAGCTTGTTTGACGCGCACCTCCCCCGCTTTGTCTCGTTGCTGTTTCGGGCTCTCGTGGACGACTCCATTCGCCAAGGCGAGGTACGGCTGCAGATTTGGATCATTGCGGCACTGATGGATGCATTTTACTACAACGCCGCAGCAACGCTGCATATCATGGTCAGCCACAACGCTTACCCGCATTTTTTTGACGCATTCTTTCACTTCTTTCGTGCTGCTGTCAATTCCTCCAAGGTTGAGAAGGAGAGGAAAAAACGGAAGCACGACGCGGCGAGCGAGGTCGTCGAGAATCTCTCTATTCTCACCCGCAAAGTCATTGTTTTGGGGTTGACTGCCCTCTTGGAGCACATTGTCACCGACGGCGGGAGCAGCAGCAGCGGTATAGGCCTTGCCGCGTTTGATGCCTACCTTTCACCGACGCTGGCGCTGATTCAGCACTGCATCTTTGCCAACGATGTTCTTTTGGCGTCGCGCTGTCGCATTACGGCGGGAAACTTGGATAAGATTCGTCGGGGCGTCGAGGTTGAGGACGTATGTGACGTAGACCTCGAGGATGAGGATGTGCTCGGTGTTGACGACGGCAGTGATGTGGAGACCGACGATGACGATGACGATGACAACGACGATGAATTGGAAGATGATGAAATCGGTCACCTTCAGGACGAGGGTGATGACTACGAAAGCCCCATCGATGATGTGTGCGAAGTGACACTCTTTTTGCAGTGGGTTGAAAAGGTGACGTGCCTCGGTGATGGCATGCAGCGGCACCTGCGTACTGCTCTCTCCAAGTCGTTGCAGGAGTTCCGTGACGCCGAAACCACAGCGTTGCGCTACCGGCAACTAGTGCAGGAGTTGGATCGTGCGATGGATGCGGATTACGCAGCTCGCTCCGCCGTTGCAGCAAATTCTTAAGGAAGTGCGAGGCCAAATTTCCGGAGAGACCAGCAGCTGGAAAGCCGTTAAGTGAGGACAGGATACTACTGAAGCGCAAAGAAAGGAGGTGAGTAAGTGAGAGCATGAAGGTAAGCGAGTGAACTGTTGGGTAAAAAAGCAGAAGTTGGGGTCAGCTCTGCTATTCTATGCTATAAAAATGAACTTCTGCGTTTAATTAACTGAAATAGACTGCAGCCCCTATTATTTGGGGGGGGGGACTTGGTTGAGATGAGCATGCGGTAAGCATGTGTATCCGTGCTCTTCTTGCGCATGGTTTCCTGACTGAGGTAACTGCTGCTGATCCACACGAACGTGCGTCCTTCTTGTTGTAGTTTTTTCACAGTTCAACAGGGGAACAAGTAGTTGCGGAAAACACACACACACGTCAAGGGACGTGGAGTTGTTCCATAATATATATCTTGCTGAGTTTTTTTGTGCCTCTCTCTCTCTCTCTCTCTCTCTGTACGTGTTATTTGTTTTCAGCTCTCCATCTTCCTGGAAGGCGTGATTCTCAGCTGCGGCACGAGACAGCCAACAGAAAAGGAGTGGTCGCATAAGTAGGAAAGGAGGTGGGGCTAGAGCGTAGCGGCGGTGTACAAAAGAGAGAGGGGACGGGATAGTCGATGGGGAGTGTCGTCTCACGGTGCAGGGATAGTTCGCCGCCAACGCGAGTGACATCCGCGTGCCGTACAGTGCGCCTCGCCAATGTAGCACGGACGCTGCGATATTCGCCAAAATATGCTAATACCATGTTGGGTGGGGAAACTGCTTCAGCTAAGCTCGGTGCTGCTGCAGAAAAGGGTGGCAGTAGGGAGGAACCACCCTTGCCGTCTTCAGCCGATATGACGAAGCGAAATACGAGTGAAAAGACAGTAGCACCGCCCCCAGTGCCAGTCTCTAGTTGCCTGGTGCCGTCCAAGCATATACCAAACCCGAAAAAGGTGTCGGGATGGGTGCCCTCGCCACCCTCAAATGAGAAGGAAGATGCAACGAAGAATGGCCAAGTCTCACATTCCCAGCAGACTGCGCTCAGTGAAAATGTCGGCTCCCCTGCAGGGCCCAATATGACAGACAAGTGCATTACTGCCAATTCAACCGAGTGTAAATCACCGAAGCAGGATATCAGTGGAAAAAGCAGCTCTATGGCGCCAACATTGTCTGACACGGCCGTAGCGCACAGGGATTATAAGAACTCTCTCGAGTGTGCGGAGGAAAGTCCGAGCTCGAATGCGTCGCCCCAACCCAAGAAGGGGGCATCTCAGACGCAAGTGGTTAATCTGTTAGATGCGCATCAGTCAGACGGTCGGGTTCCACAGGACTTTATGGAGTATATTGTCCAACACGCCATGCATTTGAGAAATGCTCATGTAGTTTGGTTTAATGTAGACAACAACAGAAAGATGCTCACACGACGTGAGCATCGCGCAGTGGTATGGAATCCACTTGAGGAAATTGCAGTTACCGAAGCGGAGGAGAAGCCGCTCAAGGAGGCGGCTGAGGAAGTTCCGGTGGCCCCCTTTGTAGAGAAAAAACGACAGCCGTCACCAGCACCACAAAAACAAAAACGGCCACAGTCACAACCACAGCCACAGCCACAGTCACAGCAGAAAGCCATCGAGAATCCCCCACGACCTCGCACTAGGCCCATTCTTCCCGAAGATGTTCCACATCGCATGCAGTTAGCAAAGAAGGCTCTTGAAGATAACGCCTTTTTCATTTATTCACGTAAACCGAGGCTATACTAAATGATCAAAATGAACTATATGTTCACGTATGTGTGGACGTATGTATAAATACATCCATACAAAGCTTCTACAAGCAAAAACCGAACGGCAAAATAATTATTATTATAATATATATATATATATATATATATATATTGGTAAAATCGTCAAATCTTTGAAGACAAAACAAAAGGAAGCAGGGCAGTTGAAGTGCTATGCGTGTTGGTGTTGTTGCTAGAGCGTGGCGGTGAGAAGTACTGCCGTGGAATTTTTTTATTTGTCTGCATTGGCACAAATTTCACTGTCTTCGTTTTTTGTGTATATTTGCCTTGTTGTTGTTGGCTTTCTTTGTCTCTATCTCTCTCTCTGTGTGTGTGTGTGTGTTTCTCTTTCTTAAGGTGAAGCGAGGGAGTTCCATATAACTCTTCTTCAAAAGCAAAAGGTGATTTTGTTTTTTTTTTTCCCTTTCCCCTCTCTTTTGGCACGCCCCTCACATGCAGCTATTTTCCTCACTTTTCTTTTTTCTCTTTGTTTTGGCTCCTCTGCCATCTCGACCACCTTTTCCAATTGATTTGCGTTGTGTGGTTTGTCTTTGATTTACTCTTCCCTTTTATATTAGTCAATAAAACCACGTTACACACATATACGTACAGCATGTACATGTATATATAGACATACATATGTAGACATGGGTGAAGAGAAATATGCATCCTCATAAAGGCGAGAAGGATACTATGGGGGGCGTGGGTGAGAGACTGGAGACTCCTCATGCAGAAAATGATGAAGTCTATAGAGGTCGGTGAAGCAACGATAAGGGAAGACAATATATATATATATATATATATTGAGAGAGAGGGAATGCAGAAAAAGAGTAAATCTGTTGAGCTTATTGTGGGGTGACGTTTGCCAATACAAAACAGTAATGCGTCCAACGGAGGGGGGGGGGGGGAATGTGGGGATGTGTAAGCAAGGACAAAAAAAAAAAAAGAGTGTGTCTGAGACAGATTGAAACAACATACGCAAAACGTCGATCATAACAATGATGAAGAGGAAACTTCAACTTAATAGGAAGGGGGGGGGGGAAAAAAACGGAAATCATATTGGATCTATGCGAACGGCGCAAAGGGGAATAATGTATGTATGAATACTGTGCAATTATTTTCCTTTTTTCTCTGCTTGTCTTTCAGTCAAACCCCTTTTTTTCTTGTTGTTCGAATTCTCTTAACCAGTACGTTTGACTCAAATTTAATTCAGTGAGAAGAGGCTCTTTGCATGCTATTTGCGTGTATGTGTACATGCATGCCTCTCACAGGGGCATGCAGACGGCGCTGTGAAACAGAGTATGTGCAGTATCAGGAACGCTTTAGTATGGCATATGCCGTATTATTGTTGTTTTTTTTCCTTTTATTTCCTTTTTTTCATTTTGCTTTGCTTTGCAGCAAGGCACATGCACCACTCTGTCTGCCTGTGTGTTTGTCGTCCCGCTGTGAGGCTGCAGCGGGTTTTCTCTGCCGTATTTTCTTATGCCCCCAGGGAGTAGCAAAATTCAAGTGAAATGTCTCTTCGTTCCTTCTCGTTTATTGGTCTTTTTTTAGTTGTTTCTGGGGGGATTCTGCAACACGAACAGGTGTACGTTGTGCCGTGTTTATGTAAGTGTGGTTTTTGTTGTTGTTGTCTTCTCAATTTTGGGGTGTGCCTGTGGTTGCCTCCCCCGTCTCTCTGCTCGCTGGGTCGCCACCACAAAGACTGCACTTGACCTGTTTCCCAGCTGTGCAACGCGTGTTTTTCTCTTCTCTTCGTTTTTCATGGAGGGAGGAAGAGGGAATATAACAGCCATCGCGGCGGCGGACGCGTACACACGAGCGCCGAGAGACAGACACGTTTGGGGAGCGGGGAGTTGAAGGAGAAGTGTAAACAGAGCAGCCCTTATTATTATTGTTGCTTCCACTGCCCCGCACTCAGAGCGAGTGTGTGTGTGATGTTTTCTTTTGAGTTTGACGACAACCCCTTCGCCGAAGAGATTGAAGTCGAGTCACAGGCGTGTGATGGCTATGTAGGCGGTGCCGGTGTAAAGAAGCGCGAGCGTGACGTGGAAGACCTTGCGGAGGGTGAACCGAGGCGGAAGATGGCTCGCCGCGACGATGCTGCCGGCGAGGACAAGGAGGCTGAGGTGGAGTTTGCCGCACCCTACATTGGATACTCGCTAGAGGACGAGGAGGGAGGCGAAGAGAACGGCGACACAGACGAGACTTATCTCTCATTCCTCTGTCGCGTAGCGGAGATGGAGGCGGCACTGCGACAGTCCGCACGCGTGCACCATTTTAGGATGACGCTCGCGGAACACGAAAAGGAGGCCCTTCGCATAAGTATTGCCTCCCTGCGAAGCTCATTGATGGGAACTCGGGAGAAACGTCAAAAGGCCTCTCAGAGCACCACGGAGGCTGGAAGCGCCGAAAAAGATGCAGAGTCGCGGGATCAGGAAGGCTCTTTGGATCTTGCCGCTTTACTAAACGTTTGTGTCGGTGCCTCAAAGCTCAAGCGGCTCAACACACACTTTCATTTACTGCAGAGCTTGGAAAAATTTAGAGAACACGCGACCAAAGAAGATCGTGCCACGTCTGTGGAATCGGAGAGTTGGATGCCCACAGCTTCAGACGTTGAGGTCGAAGCGCCGTCATCTCAACTCTGCAATACAGAGATGAAACAATTTGATGATATACGGCGTGCCCTAGAAAAGGTGCAGGACCGATTTGACGGCCCCATAGCGCCCGTGGTGATAGCGCTGCAAAATGAAATTCAACGCCTGTGCTCAAAGAGTGACGCGCTAAGCGAAGTGAAAGGTTTCATTCTGTCACAGAGAAGAGCAGCAATGGCGCGGTGGAACAAGCATGTTTTGTGGGCAACCGAGCGCGCACTTCTCGTCGCTGATGAACAGATGCGGAGTCATTTATCCGCGTTGTCTCCCTCACTGTCAGGGCAGCAGCTTATTCGTCAGCACCAACAGCTACAAAAGCGACTTCACCGTGCAGAAGTGGCCCTTGCGACGTTGCTAGCTGCTGCCACAGGTACACAGTTGAAATCAGTAATGCCTGCCACTCTACAAGCCACGCTTCGTCGCCAGCAGGAGTTGGAAAATCTACGGCATCGGTTGAGCCGTGAAATTTTGTACCTGCGGAAATTGCTGAGGGAGAAGTTGGGTAAAACGTCTCTGCTTGTGTGTGATCTGGGCAGCGCCTCACATGAAACAGCGACTGCGGAGGAAGGAAAAACGATCCTGCTGCGGCACTGCTGTGCAGCCATTGCCCAACGCTTAGCCGAGGTGACCCAACAAATCATCTCGGAAGTAGTAAAGGGCTCTACGGCATGTGCAGTTTCTGCAGAACAGGACGAACGTCAAATGTTGTATGAGGCAAAGACGGGAACGCTGCATACCTCGATTGTGGCGTTTCTTGCAGAGAACGCTCGGCTGGAACAGGAGATTAAAGATGCGGCGTTAATCAAACTTATGGTGTCCCCTGGAAGTGCAGCCGTTATGCTTCTTGTAGAACGACTTCAGACCCTGCTGCATTGCAAACTATCTGTGGAACAGGAGCAGCGGCAGGAGGAGGATACCGACAGAAATGAGAAGAAGCGTGACAATAAAGGGCAGGAGGAAAGCGTGGATGAGCAAGGGCTTCTTGTTGACATTTTCATGGAGAGCACCGCAGGCCTTCTAAAGGTACTGAATGAGCATTTGTCGAGTGTCAGCACTCTTTTCAAGGGTGAACAGCGTGTTTTTAGGGAAGCGGCGTTTTTGTTGCGAATGACTGTTGCAGCAGATCGTCTCCTGCTTGGAAAGGTGGGTGTGCCCCTTTCTGCCAGCTTCACCGATGACCCTGCCAAAGAAATGGACGAGGCTCATGTCCGTTTCAAACCACTGCAGAATGGTCTGCAGCAGTTGCCTTCACTAGAAACTATTCGTGAGGAGTTTCAGTCCCATTCAAGGCGGCATGCTGCGTATCTCTTGGCCCAGTATGGCGAGGCTGAGAAGACCCGGAAGGAGTTACAGGAAGACGTGGAGTGGTGCAGGAAGCAGTGTACAAAAAATGCCGCAACGGTTATTGGTGGAGCCCAGAAGGAGCTGCAGAGCCTGAAAACCTCCTTATCAGCGGCTGTGGCCCGTGAGAAGGAAGTTGTATCACTTGAAGCTGAGCTGGTGAAGAGCCGTGAGCAATTAGTTCAGCTACGCCATGAGAGGTTGGTTCTCGAAAAGGAACTCTTCATGGCGGAGGAGCAGTGGCGACTAGCCCAGGAGGCGGAAGCGAAGGAAAATGAAGGAGAGACGGAGGCGAAGACTCATTCGGCGTTGCCGCCACTCGAAGTTGCGGAGACTGACAACAGCATCAACGTCAATGAGGTTGTTAACGATGAAGAGAATGAGGCGGGTAATTTTATGTGCAGCTCGGAGTGTCGCGCAGAAGAGACCGAGAAGAATGTGTAACACTGAGGCACTGATGCAGAAACAGCAACGAGCGAGAAAGAGAAATGGAGTTCTACTTTGGCTGTTGTTCTTTGTTTTTACTTTTCAGTGGGTGGATGCGTGCACGTCCCTTTCTGATTCATCGCTCCTGTCCCAAGAGTTCACTTCTGGTGCACCGCTTCCTTACAGGTTCTTATATTTGTCTTATTTTTTTTTCTCTCTTCACTTCTTGTTCTGTCGTTATCGTGAGGTATGACAGCTAACGATCTCACTGAAGCTGTGCCTGCGGCTGAGCTACTTGAAGCCTTCCGGGCCTTTGACACGCGGAAGCTCGGTTGGATCCCCATGTCGACCGTGAAGGCACTTCTCGATAAATTCGGGGACTTCTCCACAGCGGAGATGGAGGAGTTTATTTTCGAGGCGGAGCAGGGGGGCAGAATGTACTACGAGAAGTTTGTGGAGGAAATTGAGTTTGCTGACGTCAGCTAAATACCTGGCGATTATGCCGATGATGTGCGGCGTTGGTAATGCTCATACGCATGCAGATCCTATTGCTTTCTTTATCTCTTTCTGTCTCTCTCTTTTTCTCTCTTTCTCTCTCCTATCGTCTCTTTGTGCAGTGATTTTCCATGGTCATGGTGCTGGATGTAAAAGCAAAAAAAAAGGTGGGGGGGGACTTATTGGGTGTGGTGTTTGTCATGTGTTTCGGTAGATTGACTCTCAACGAGTGAGCCTTTTTTTGGATTTGTGGTCTTTTATGCTTTTCAGCTTTCTCTCCCACACACACCGGGCGTAGAGCTGAGCATTATATATATCTTTCGTCTTCTTTTCTCTCCACATGACTTCGGTGAAAGTGCAAAAGGAGAAGAAAAACAACGGTTAATAAGCCATAGCGACAGTTGGGGGGAAAGCGGTCTCGTGTAGAGTCTGCGGTTGGGGAGAGGGAGGATGGTCTCAAGCATGGCTCTCTCTACCAGCCCGCACGTTTGTACGCTGTTGTGGCCCTTTCTGGAGGAGCAGGAGGGGGCTGTGCGGGGGGACAGTTGGTTGATCGGGTGGAACCCTCGTGGTCTTGTGATTGTGGTCGTCACAATTGTGGAGAGCGATGAGTTTAACGATGCCCTGCATATTCTTGGCCAGATTTGCAGACAGGGGGGAAACGAAAATGTGGAGGTTCGAAGGTTGCAGCACAAAGATGCTTTTAGCGCGACCACATTATCAGTACTTGGTCGGGTGCGTGGCTCACGCCCACCTTTGCATACCTTGGGCAATGCGGCCAGGGATTCGTCGGAGACTTGGGTGCGCTGCCAGCGGCAGCGTAGCGACATCTGGATTGAGCTAGACAAGGGGCCAGTGCTCGACCGGGTGTGGTGCTGTGGGTATAGTGTGCAGCCATGCCATCTGCACGTTATACGAACTAGTTTATGGGATAAATATGCCACATCACCGACGGTGTTTAGTGTCAACGCACGGTTTGGTTGCAACGGTATTATGGAGCTCCTGCAAGGCCTAGAACCTCTCTGTATTCCGGGCGTGCACTCTACCCTGGAGGGCGTGCTACTACCACCACACATGGTGCCCTTGGCAGGCCCTAGTGTAGGTAAGCCGGTGGAAGCGAACATCGACAGGTCGGGCAGCTTGCCTAGGCGCGTTGTTGAGGACTTTGGTGACAGCAACACCTCCATGGATGATGTTCTAAACAGTGGCAACGGCCTCCCATGGAAGGAGGAAGATAGACGGGAGCAGCAAGCTCCTGCGTTGGAGCTGGAGAATGTTGAACCGGTACCCGAAACGCCAGTAAAATTATTACCACCACGGCTTGACTTCCCCACCACTTCTGACTCTGCAGAGGTGAGTCGTCTCTTGCACTCCAACAACCGTGGTCGTGTGTTGCGGAAATACCTCGAATGCTGCGGAAGAAACGTTAAAGGCGGCAGTGGGAATGAGAGGGCTAAGAAGGATGATAAGGCTCCGCACAGCAGCAATGAAAGGCAGATGGATAATAAAATGGTATTGGAGGAGCAGAGCTTCTGGGAGCGACGTCTTTACGCGTCTATTAGTGTGTTGATATCAACACTGATGTTTTTTGTTTCTGGCCTTACAGTTTTAGGAAAAATTTCCTTTACCGCTGCCTTGATGGAGTTTCGTCTCCGCGAATTTATCCACTGGATTTCCCTGCTACAAGGCCGCACGCGCATCTGTGGTCTTCATCCAGTGATGCCACACGTGATACACGAGGATCCTGCCTTTAAACGCTTTTGCGCCGTCAATTTTCTTATTCGTTTACTTGTTGATGGAATTTTGGGAACCTTGGGGAGTCTGTTGTTGGCTCTTGGGGGAGCAGCTCTAATCGCCAAGTCTGGGAACTTCTGTAGGATCTTTTTGTACGATGTGCACATGGGATATATGGAGTGGTTTGAGGGATGGCCTGCAGGACTAAAAATGAATGAGGATTTTAATATGACGCTGTGCTTTTTTTCCAAGTTGGTGCTGAAGACAAGTTGGGATCTTGTGGTAAACTTTAACTGGGTGGAGCTTGTCTACAAAGTGCTTGTGTATATTGCTCCCTTCGGCGCTAGCTGTGCGTTTGCCCTCATCGCCGACGTCAGCGTGCTGGTTTCACTGCATATACAGCTCCTATTCTACGCCATCTCTGTCCCGTACCACGTCATGCGGTTGACGATGAGTAGTCTATTCCTGCAGCTGCGTGGGAAAAAGTACAACCCGCTTCGGCGCCGCACAGACACATATGACTTTGAGGTGGACCAAATGCTTATGGGGACGCTCTTGTTCACGGTGACGGTGTTTCTCTTTCCAACCCTGGCAGTATATTACCTCTACTTTGTATTGGCTCGCAGCTTCATCTGGGTTGTGCAAGAGGGACTTGTGTCGGCGGCACTTGTCACGTTGTATCTCCCGGTGTATCCTGTGATTTATTGGGTGATGAACCGACGGCGGTGGCCAGGCGGTTGCGTTCTCATGAAACCCAAAGTTACACGTGTACTGCACCAGACAAATGCAGCTGGCTCTACCCCGTGCACGTCGGTAACAGTGGAGACCACTGCAGTTTCAAAACCGCTAGGCCTTGACGGTTTCTTGGTCGACTTTCTGGTGGTGCTTAAGACTTTCACGAAGCTGCGCCCTTTTCGCATTTTTGCTGTCATTTACCAGGCAGAAGTTTGGAGAAACACCAACCCAGTGGAACGCCTCATTCCACATCTCCGCGTCGACTGCATGCATTCTGGCAGTTATGTGCCGCCGACTTCCGCGGCGATGACAGGGGCAACTGCTCCTCCAGCGAACACCACTCCTTCCACTGCTTCCGCCCCTGCGTTTACTACTTTTTCCGTTGCGTCGGCTGTGGAGAGGAGGGCGTCGCTCACCGCAGCCACCCAATCACCAAGCACTTAAGGGCCCTCTGGTTGCAGCATAGGAACGGTGTGCGGAAGAAAAAAAAAAATGATGTCGTAGAATTACAACAACACTGCTCTGTGGACAGGACTTGATTGATGGATCTACCGTGTTGAATTGACTCTGCTGCACAGCACGCGTGCTCCGCTGAGCCCGGCTTCCTTCCTTCAGTTTTTTTTTCTTTTTTTGGTATCTGTTTGCCTGAAACATCGAAAACAAAACAAACACACACAAAAAAAAAAACAGTCAAACGCGTCAATTAACGCAGAAGGGAATATACTTAAAAAGGGGGCCCGAAGCCATCGAGTAACATAGGCATTTTTTTGACAGGAAATTAAGGTGGAAAGAGGTTTATACGCAGGAGGGCAAAACTCTCGGCACGCACCAGCTGGGGCCCGGAGGGTTAGGAGCAGCCACACGCAGACGCGGGAAGGCGCATTTTACGTTATTCCGCACCCCGCACCGCAATCCCACAGTTCCCCCTAGGGAGCTCTTAGTGCAGGAATCACGCCGGGTGAAGAAGTGAGCAAAGACATAAGGCTTGCACCATATACGGTGAGGCTCTGAAGGCATAAGTTTCCGTTCATCTCAAGAAAAGGCAAAACAACGCAAAAGCACAACGCGTGCGTGTGTTTATTGCTTCTTGTGAAACGAGAACGCCTTCGAGTATTTTCCCTTCCTTTCATCTATTAGGTCAGCATTACCGTGTGACCGGGTTTTCCATCTCTCTCTGTGTGTGTTTGTTTGTTTGCTCCGCACGTGAGTGCTGGAGGACAACAACGTCGAGTAATAGTCATAAGAAAAAACGGATAAGGTGAGGTGGAAGTTGTCTGCCGCCACCGTTTTCTTTATAGCTCCTTCCATATATATATATATATATATATATATATACGTGCGAAAGAAGTAGGAACAAGAGTTCGGGCGTCCGTCGTTTCTTATGCCTTTGTCAAGGTGGGATGTTGACCCTGCCTTACGGGAGCCGTCATGTGATTTCCAGTACATTGGCAACTATGCCATGGGTGAAACCATTGGGAAGGGAAGTTTTGGAAAGGTGAAGAAGGGTCATCACCTCCCGACTGGGGAGACGGTCGCCATAAAGATACTGAATCGTATCAAGTTGAAGAGTGCCAAAATGGACCAAAAAATCTATCGCGAGATAAAGATACTCAAACTTTTTTCTCACCCCAATATTTGTCGGCTCTACGAGGTTATCTCAACCCCCACCGACATTTATCTCATTATGGAATATGTTGAAGGTGGCGAGTTGTACAGCCACATTGTAAAGAAGGAGGTGTTGACGGAAGATGAAAGTCGTTACATCTTGCAGCAAATTGTTTGCGCGCTGGAGTACTGTCATCATTTTCTTGTCGTACATAGGGATCTCAAACCGGAAAACATTTTACTGGGGCCTGGGCTGCAGGTAAAACTCATTGATTTTGGACTTGCCAATATTATGAAGGATGGTGAATTCTTGGCAACTTCGTGTGGATCGCCAAACTATGCCGCGCCGGAGGTCATTTCCGGTAAGTTGTACTTTGGCCCCGAGGTGGATGTGTGGTCGTGCGGGGTTATTCTATACGCCATGTTGTGCGGGTATCTCCCGTTTGACGAGGACAGTATTCCACTTCTTTTCTCCAAAATCAAGAAGGGGCGATATATTATTCCTCGTCATGTTTCGCATGGTGCACGTGAGCTGATTGAGCAGATTTTAGTTGTTGACCCGCTTATGCGTCTCACGATTCCACAGATTCGCGACAATGTGTGGTTTAACGTGCATCTTCCCATGCGTCTTTCGTATAATGAAACAATATTTTTAACAAGGGAAAAGCGTATCTCGCCAAAGACGGCAAGTCGTGCGGCGAAGATTCTTGGTATGCGGGACCGAGATGTGCGCAGTGAGATTGAAGAGGGCAGTGGTGCTGGCTTTGTTGCCTACAGCATTCTTCTGGATGCAGAGCGAGGGAAACAGATCATCGCGGAAGCAGCCCCGTTTGCGGTAGAAGATGACATGAACGGTGGCTCAAATCGTCTGATAACACATGTATCCAAGGCAACAGAACGTGAACTTAACCTTGGACTCCTGCTCACGCAGAGCCCTGCCATGGAAACACTCCTAGAAGCTGGTGATGCCGCCGCTAACAAGCGTGCCTACAACTGCGGTAACTTTGTTCCGGCGTCCGTACAAGAGACGAAATTGTTGTCACTCTCCTTGCATACACCTGCCTCGAACGGCAATTTTAGCATTTCAAAGCGGCCGGACTCCCTTACAGAGGCATCTAACCCGTTCGGCTCCAGTATTATTGGAAGTAGCAGTAGTATACCCCGCCCGTCCGTTCTTTCCGCCAGCAAACGCCCCGGATCAGGCAATGCGCTTGCCGCAAGCTTGAGTGATCGTCAACATGTTGGGTCCGTTGCGAAGTCTCACGTGATTTACACAAAGGATGAGGAGGACTTTATTGTTCGGAACAACTTTGGCTGGCGTATTGGGTTAATGAGCGACTTCAACGCCGCCGTCTCACAAAATGTCCTTTACGGCACGCTAAGAGCCTTTGAGATGGAGTGGAAAGTACTGGCGCCATTTCGTCTGCTGGTCCGCACGACGCCGAGGACGTGGGCCAAAATTGGTTTAGCTCCAACAAAGTCGCCGCCGACACCGCTGACGATAGATATCTTGGAAGACGCCAATGACAATGGTGCAAACCCAACAACGAACGCTCTCACTGCCACTATTCCACAAGTGGTTGTAGCCCTGTATTTGTTTCGTATTCAGGAGAAGCATGACAAGGGTTATCTAGTGGACTTCAGCGTAGTGAAGGGTGCACTTCTCGCTCTCGATGTTGTGCTGCGCCTTTCAGCGACACTTGTTCATCGCATGGGATGAGTCTTCTCTCCCAAACCCTGGGAGAAGAAGAACTGAGGACTAGCCGGCATCCCGGGGTTCAACACGAGTAGAGGGGAGGAAAGGGGCGAGGGGGAGCACCATTCGTGAAAAGCAAAGAAAAACAAAAGAAAAATAAAAAATGTGTAAGACATGTTTTGAGCACAGAGAAGCGTAAGCGTTAAGGACAATACGAAGTGAGCAATAAAGCATATGTATATGTGCCACTAAAAAGTTGACAAGAGGAGTAACCTGATTGATTGTGGGTGAATAGGCACAAATATGATCTTATTTGGATTCATTTGTGTTGATCTTGTTTTTTTTTATTATTATGTCTGTCCAGACTGGGGAAGTGATGACTTTCGGTCTTTCTGGTAATCTTGGCGGTGTGTCGGCCACCAACTGGTCTTCCATCCCATGCGTTTTTTACTTGCTAACTCTTCTCCTTTCGCGGAGCCTCAACGCTGTGTGTATGTGTATGCCATAAGTCCCTCCCCCTAGAAGGAAAGGGTGGAAACATAATGTCTTTGAGGGCACCCAAACACTGCCGTGCGTCTAACTAAAGCTAACACTGATTCAAAGGGGGAGGGCCTCTCTCTCCCCCCTTCTCCCTCTCTCTCTCTCTGCCTGTGTGTGTGTGTGTGTGTTGTGTGAACTGTGTTATCGGTAGAAGATATATCTGTGACATCGGGCAGTCACAGGACACAGTTACCTGAAAGAACAAAAGTATAGCTTGTGTAGAGTAGACACGCATATATTCATACACATATCGTTTGTATTAGTGACGGGGTGGGTAGAAGAGGGGGGGGGAGCGAAACGAGCGCGAGCGCGAGAGAGAAAGAGAAAGAAAGAAAGAAAGAGGGAGTTGTGCATCACACGCCCGTAACTTTTTCTTTTCTTCACTCTCAACTCATGGAGTAGCGAGCAGTCAGGAAAAGTGATGAATGCTTCTATCGGCGCATATGCATCATTGATTTGTCACCGTTTTTTGTTGGTCTTAATTTTATCATCCATTCCACATTTTTTTTTGGTTGTAACTCCCTTCTTTTGCTGGCATACTTCACTCGCTCACTTCCGTGTAGCGTGCATGTGTGCGTTTCACTTTCACACATGCGTGTGTACCATGTTTCCCTTTGTCCCATGCAGGTGTGGGCGGAGGGCGGAACAGGGAGGCAGTGCAAGTGGAGAGAAGTGGTAGTAGATGACGCACAACACAAAGTAAGTATTGAACCTCATTAAATATAAGGAGATACTTGTGTCAATGCGGATGCACCTCTGCACACATTTACACACATGAACATATGTGACTTGGGGTGCATCCGAAGGAGACGCAAGTATGCGGGACGCATATGCCTTACATTCTCTTCTGTGTTGCTGTTTATCCTCTTTCCTGCTCTGTTATTTTGGGTTTCCTCGCTGTTAGCGGTCTCCTTCGGTAGAACAACTCAAACAACTACACGCAGAGAGACAGACACAGACAGGTACAAGAAGAAAAAACAAAAAAGTGGAGGGGAATGCTTTTCTGCTGTGGTCTTAGGCTGAGCAAGTCCCGTCGTGATGGTGTCCCCGATGTGGGGAAGTTGCTTTATGGCAAGCGCAAGAACGCCATTCACACGGCAAGTAAAGCGAAACCGTCTGTGGTTGGGATGCTGATGCAAGTGCCTGAATCGGAGTTACGTCAGGCGGCTTGGCGAGCCGCAAATGTGAAGGAACTCAATCAGTCAACTCTCTCGGAGGTGCTTAAAAAATACCGCGCCGTCAATCGTCTTGACCGCTCCCAGGTGGTGGTGGCGGTGGCCGACGAGGTTCATCTGGGGTTGACGTCATCGCAGTACTGTACCTTGATGGCGCATGCCAATGACAACAAGGACTACCAGACTGCCCTGCACTACTGGAACCGTGCATGCAGTGAAAAGAAGGCCAATGAGAAGGTGCATGGGGCTCTTCTCGCTGCATACCGTGGTGCGAGCCGTTGGAAGGATGCGGTACAGCACTACAATGCTATGCTTGAAGATAAGATGATTCTTGACCCGTACGCCCTTCATACAGTTATGAATACTTGTAGAAGAGCAGATGCCTGCGATTTGGCAATTTCAACGTTTACCAGGGCTGTTCGTTCAGGGGCTACTCCCAACAGTGCCGTCTACCTTGAGCTTTTGCGATGCATGCAGCAGTTGCGTCAGCCTAGCCAGTGGAAGATGAGCCTTGACGTCCTTCGTTCCATTGAGGGGAAAGTGGATCTAACAGCCGGCCACTTTAATGCCGCAATGGCGACGATGGGTGGAGCTCTCTGGCACAAGGGTGTGGAGTTATTTCAAACAATGAAGGCAAAAAATGTGCAGCCGAGCAGGGAGACGCTATCCACGTTGGCCTCTCTCAACCCAAGGAATCTCCCTCACACAGTGCAATGCGTCGCAGAGGCTCACACGCTTGGGATGCCGGTCACCGACGCCATGTACCGTGCGGTCCTTGCAAACTTATTTAGAATGAGCCTTGATCATGAGGCGGTGCGGTTTGTCGAGCGGGAGTTTGTTAGGTGCAGCGAGGATGTCAGCAACCCGGTGAATTCGTCGCTCTCACTAAGCCTTGCCATCGTTGACAGTCTTTTGGCGCACAATAAACCCCAGGAGGCACTTTTGTTTTTCTTCACATTTGAGACGAAGTTGAGCAATATTGTGGGGGCCGCCACCCGTGGGCTTGGCACAGTGGGGCTGCGTTCGCAACGGTGGATTGTGCAGGGGCGCGTGGCTGTCGTCGACCACAACGTTCTTCTTAACCCGCGCTGTGAATCACTTCTTTCTCACTACGATTCCATACTTGTGCCTTTTTCGTCTATCCGGCTTCTTGTGCGTCGGGTTCGGGAGTCAGTTGGCACGGTGAAGGGACGCTACACGAAGTTACGGTTGAAGTGGCTGCAGGAATTTACAGCAGACACGAAAACCCCGGTGCGTGTCTTGCCGATGGCGCACCAACTTATCGCCCACAAGTACATCCTCGATGGACCCATCACCTCCGAGTCGGTCGAGTGTTTGCGCGAGACAGCACAGGGGACGAAGGCAGAAGAGGCACAGGAACAACTGCAACAGCAACAGCAACAGCAAAGGAGCTGCACCGCGCCGCTGTTAATTCGAAAAAGGAATACGTTCTTCTCCGCCACTGATTTTGTGGCTCCTTTTCCTGGAGGGGAACTCAAAAACGGGGCAGAGTTGGCGGCCGCTGGGAAGCCTGATGAGCCCCCTGTTGTCAGCAGCTGCAGCAGTAGTGGTAGTCGCCGTCGTACGGTTGTGCTGAAGAATCCGGAGCGCATGAGCGCCCCGGAGCGCGTGCTTGCTGTGGCAGTGATGCTCAAGTCGCTAAACCCTGACGCTAGTGTGCATGTTCTTTCACCTAATCTTGTGCAGTTGCAGGTGGTGAAAAGGTGGAATCAGATGCACCCCCTCACGCCCTTGACGATGGTTCGGTACCCTGAAGAGGTGGGTGTAAAGGCACCTGCCGAACAGCAGCAGCTGCCTATTGACACATGCAAATCAGCGGCGCTCGTAGAAGAAAATGCAGACCGTGACCGAGTGTTGCGGCAGGAAAGACGGCCTCTCTTTGTCCCTTCGTGATCCGAGTGCCCTCGCTTTCTATCTTTTTCTCTTGTGGACAGAGGCAGCTTCCGCCTCAGCAACAGCGGCTCCGTCAATGGAATGATGTACTCACATGGTTCACAGAGGTGCACTGGCGTATCTGACGCGAGAAAACACAGACGATAAAGTTAAGAAGCGCACACAGAAACAAAAAAAA
>NW_021705860.1:0-6275 GCF_003719475.1 Trypanosoma rangeli
AAAAATATTTTTTTTTTCTTGTTTGTTTAAGACCTGAGTGTGGCAGGACTACCCGCCGAACTTAAGCATATTACTAAGCGGAGGAAAAAAAAAAAAAAAAAAAAAAAAAATCCGCCTGAAAGAAGATGAAAACGGAAAAAAGAGAGGAGGATCGTAGAGAATAAAAACAGAATGAAGCAGGAAAAAAAGATCCCAACAGGTAAAGAGAAGGACCGTGAATATGCTCAACTGCTACACTGGATGTGTCCAGCAAGAGACCGAAAGGGACAGAGAACCGAAACAAAAAAAAATGTCATCCATTTCTTTAAAACCTTCTTCATATATTTGGTTTGTCTCTATCTTTCCACGGTTCCCGCAGGCCACCGTGCTTCGCAGCCTAAAAGTGCCCCAACTGCCGTACCCCCCCCCCTCCCTTGTCCAGGGCCACGTGCCTGCGTGACACCAAGTCGTGCGGAGGGGAAGCAGCTAGAGCAGTGAATTGATTACTGGATGCAGAAAGGGAGAGTGAACTAGAAGGGAAGGGGGAATGACGCAGCAGCAAAAACAACGGGAATGGAGGAGGGGGAAAAGGACGAGAAAAAGTACTGGTGAACAAGGCCAAGAAACGGAAAAAGGAAGATGTGAAAGAAATATGTTTGGCCGAAAATGAGAGCATCCATTCAGCTTGGGGACATGCACTTTTTCTTTTTAATGCTTTGATTTTTTTTCTTTTTTGGTTGTGGGAAAAGAGCACGCAACAGCGGCAAGAGCGGCCGTGAGTGCCCTCTGGAACGGGGCGATGGTGCCTTTCCCCTGTTTCCTCACTCTTTCTGCGTCCATGACTCTTGCATCCTCTACCATTTGTGTTTTCCGCCCGCCTCTGGTACCGACTGGCCATCTACGCCGGTGACGGGGAAAGGAAAGGAGAGGAAAAAGAGTAAAAGTAATCACGGGAAACGACAAACAAGCATACACACACACACACACACACACACACACACACACACAATGACACGGTCGGCGGCGCGAACAGCATTGGATGGAAACAACGAAGTTGGCGTTGTGGACGCTTCTCTCCCTAAGCGTTTGTTTAATCTTCTTGATGCGAAATCAAAGGAGCGGGTTCTGCGGTTGATAACGACCTTCCGTGGCTCGACCCTGATGGAGCAGGAGGCTTTTGCGCAGGAGGTTGGGGCTACCCTGGCAGCAGAAGAGCAGGAGAAGCAGGGGCCAGGGCCACTGACAAGTCGATTGCTAAGCGGCCCGGCGCTGCAGGTGCGATCACGTGACTGCAGCTACGTTGCCTTGGCTGAGCCCAAGCTGCAGTTGAATTCTGCGTCAGAAACAGTCGCCATGATCAAATCTTTATTGAAGGAGCGGCCGTTAGTGTCTGCCCGTACGGAGCACGCGGGGGACGAGTCAGAGCCACACACAGAATGTCACAGTCAATCTACGGCAGGCGCACTGGATGATGGGGCTGCTGATGCCAACTCTCAACATGAGGTCTCGCCACCCAAAGAATACAGGGCAGTTGCTGTCGCTAGCGTTGATGGGGAAGAGAGAGAAAATGATTCTCAGGCACCTAGTGTCTTATTCCGCACTCGCGGTTATCAAGCGCTGCGCCTGGCCCGTGGGGAAGAGTGCCTTTCTGGCACGGAGGCTGATACTAGCACAATGCGTTTGGTGCTGAATCTCACCGGTATGCCTCTCGATGAGGCCGACTTGTGGGAGTGGTTTGAAATATTGGATGTCGCGCGAAACGGCACCATTGGCGTGGTGCCCTTCCTACAAACCATCAAGAATTTAGACCGTGGCTTTGGCCTGACAGAGAAGGCGGATCAGGAATTTGCGCGGGATGTGGAGGCCATTGCAACGGACGGGCAGCTAACGTTTGAGAAGTTTGCGTATTTGGTGACGCGTTTTCTCAGACAGTAGGTGGAGAGCGTGGGACGCGGCTATAGCGCTAAAACTGAGGCGCAAACAAATCGTAAAGGGAAAAAAAAAGGAAGTTTATTGAAGTTATGAGTATGATCCGCTGGTGTGGGTGGGAAGAGCATGCTCTAATGTACATTATTTACTTTCAGTGAAAGACTGGATTTGCGTGTGTGTGCTCACATGTAATATATATTTATATATACAGTAAAAGCTAGGGATGTATGAAGTCAGTACCCCCCCGCGGGAGAGGGAGGGAGGGAGGGAGGGGAGGGGGGGGGGGAGAGAGAAAGCAGATGTTTATTTATTTCTCTTTTTGTTTCAGCATATGGTTTTTTTGTTTGTGCTTTTTCACTTTCAAAAGAACGTCTGGGGCGAGCCGACGGGGTTTTAGAGCACTGGTGGAGTATTCTGGAAGCGACAGGCGGAGGGGGCGCGATGCGGTCTTGTGCTTGGGGGTTTGATGTCTGCTTCGCCTCCTCACTTCCCCCCTCACGCACCCTTTGCGTGTGGGTGTCTGCCTCTGGCGTATGTGGGGCCGTTGGAATGTTCGTATATTGTTGTTTTTTCTTTTTATTTTCGTCGCCCCTCGCTGCCGCTGCGTGGTTGGTGCGTGGTTTCTTTGCGACGTCGCCGAGGCTGTGCCCCCTCCTCCGCCTATTTCTGTGCCTTTTGCCTGGCAGTGCTGTAGTGGAGCGCCGCAGCGCAGCAGGAAGCTAACGAAAACTAAAAAATAAAAGCAGAAGTAAAAATAATAAAAGGGGTGGGTAAACCACACAAAAACAAAAGTGAATAAAAAAAAAAAACTACGCACCGCCACCCACACGCAAAGAAAAAAAGGAAAGATGCAACATCTCTTTGGGTCTTTTCTGTTGGAGAGGCACAACGCCAGGGGTGGTGGTGTCAAGCACAAAAGGGTGATGCGTCGAGGGGGGGAGGGCGCCAGCGGGATGGAGTCACGGCAGGGACCAGAGTGTGACGAGTGTGGTGGCATCTGTGACGAAGCAGACATGCTTCAGGAGGTGGACTACGTTCCGGCGACATATCTGCATGGGAAGTACGTGCTGTTATATCTGGCTGACCCTACAGGCAACGGCATTGCTGTCTATAAGCAGACAGAAGATTCCGCAGCGAGTTCACAGACACTATGCACAGGAAACCGTTCTCTTTCCACATGCGCCTCTCCAAATATGCCTCCGGTGGACGTCTCTGCGGCAGGGTCGACACTTGCGGCAGGAGCACCTGCGTCTGTCCAAAACACGCACCTAAGCCCTACTGCATTCACTTCTGCAGGCGCCACATCCCAGCGCACCAGAACCAAACTGTCGATTTTTTACGAACTTCTGATCTGTCAATTAACGGCGACTTTATCACAAGAGAGGAAGCCTGTAGTTCCCATTGTTGTTTTGGAAGTACGTCAGCCCGGTGACCCGGAAGAGGATCCACTGACAAGCGATGCTTCAACAGAGCAACAAACCATGGCAGTAACCACGACCACCACCGATGCTGTGGGCGATGCTTTTCCTCCTTCTATGGATTACCTAACTAGAGAGAGTGATACGGTAATACCGTTCCTGGGCGTTTCTACACCCAATCTCGATGCCTTACTCAATAGAACATGCAATAGAAGCCCGTTCTTTGGTGGGTGGTTTTCTTTGGAGAGTTCAAGTGCATACCGGCAAGTCATTCAAAACTTTGACGTTAGTTCTTGGCCATCCGTGTTGCTTTTTGACCCTGCTGGACGACTGTTGACCACCCACGCACTTAGCCACATTGAGCGGGAGATGAAGTCCGATGTGATGCAAAACTATCATTTACGTCCGCTGATGAATTGTGAAGCGAAGCAACAGTGTCGTGACGCCAGTTTCCACTCGGATTTTCCGTGGTGTCTGGACGAGACGCAAAGCGATAGCGGCACAAAACCGGAATGCTTTGCGGACATGCTTTCGGTTTCATCCTTCCTGAGGCGCCTCATTCTTCATGCTCGCCGCATTGGGAGCATCCTTGAAGATGACTTTCTGTTTGAACCCGAATACATGCCTGAAGGCGAGGAATGCGGGACGTGCGATGCTTGCTTAGATGGGGCAACCCATGTGGCCCTTTATTTTGGTGCTGACTGGCACCCGTCGTCGAGACAGATGTTACCGCGACTACACCACTTCTGGCTTGCCACTAATCGCGGCAATGAGGATGACGGTAATGACGGGGAACGAAACAAAGAAGGAGGTTCCTGGGATATGGGGCGTAAGACGTTTAACATGTCCCTTTCGGGTGGGGATTTACCACTTGAGCAGCAGTGTATGCTCTCCTACCAGATGGAAGGGTACGGCGACTCCCACCGCAGCGCAAGTCTGCTCGATAGCGAGACACGGGGGTTCTCCTCAAGTTTATCTTTGATGACACCGCTGCAGTCACCAAAGAGGAAAAAGTTCCTTTGCATCAGCCCCCATGTGAATCTGGAGGGCAAGGGAGCGCCGGAAAAGGCATCCAGCAAACAGATGGGCGGAGAAACAGCACATTCCTTCTCACCGCTGGATTCACATCTTCGATACCAGCAATTACCAGCATCAACACCGGAACGGCAGTCAGAACAGCGCGTGGAATTGGAGGCGGAAGAGGAGGAAGGGGGGCAACCTGTTCATCTTCAGGTTCTTTACCTGAGCTGTGACACTGACAAGAGTTCACTCTATTCCTTTCTCAATGACATGCCGCCCTCGTGGCTATGCGTTTCGTCTCTCTTTGGACCCGTCTACAGAAAGATGATTGAGACATGTTTGGAGCTCTTTAATGTCTCTGTCTTCCCTCGTCTTGTTGTCACGGCGGTGAAGCGTGGGCACGATGCCTCAGGGCCCGCCAATGGGTCCGCCTTGCCAAAGCCACCGTCGACCCTCACATTCCACGTCGCAGATCCTCGAGGAGAGGAGGTGGTTTTACGCTATAATGGGGCAAAAAGGTTTCCGTGGAGAGAACAGCAGCCGGTTAGTTTGCCACAACTTCCGTTTCGCTGCCCTGTGGCGAAAGAATTCACTTCGCTAACTGAATCTTGCGATGCAATACGGTCGCTTCTTGCAGAGGGAGGGTGTCTATTCCTGCTCTGTGGCACAGGGAAAGTTTCACCGGAACTTCACAAGCTTTGTGCCACTGCTCTACAGGAAGCAAGTCTCTGGTGGTCGCAAGAAATGTGTCTTTTTGCTAGGCGATTAGAACATCGTTTGATGCTATCGTTGCGGGAATCTTCGGCTCCTACAGACCATTGCGCATCTGAGCAGGGGCCTGGACCGCATCACCTGACACTCCTCTCAGATGCTTATGCTTCTGTGACACCAGCCACCACCTCGGTGGAGTCTTTTGCGGTGGCAGCAACGGATGAGCAGGTGCCTTATTTGTCTGTATATTTTATTGACGCCGTCGTGGAGGAGGCTGAGACACATAATAACCCTGCTGCAGACTCTCAGGACAAAACAGATGGTGATTGGAGTTGTAGCAACCGTGTATCTGGGGAGGAAAAGACCTTACTGCAGGAATATTTTCTTTCTGCGACCCTGGAAGATAAACAGTTGCTACCCCCAGTTGAAGGTGAGCCATTTTTGCTTTGTGTGCATTGGCCTGAGCGACGCGCTGCCGTGCTTCGTCAAAAATTCGAATATGAAAACAGTTTATTACAGGCGTCTGCAGTATCCTTGCGTTCATCCAGCAGTTCCGCCACCACGCCGTCACAACCGAATGGCTGCTCCCCATCAACGAATGCGGCGTTTGTTGAGGGGCGGCCGCTGGGCACAGCTGCGTTGCCAGTAACCACCACTGAGCCTTGCTCGTGTCATAGCTCCCTTTCTGCAACATTGCGAGGGGAATCTTCACCCGAGCAGTACCTATCGAACCCGTTGTGCTCACTCTCACAAGTAAAGGCATTTGTAGCCCAGCATGCTTTTCACTGACGTTGTTGACAGGATTTCAGAACATAATTAGAACCAATTCTTGTTGCTGTTGCTATGATGATTTAATGTACTTCCTTTTCGTTTCTCTCTCTTCTTTTTTGGGGTTGGGGCCTGTGCGAACCTCTTGGGTGTCTACCTTTTTTTCCTCACCTTCATTTTTTCTTTCTTCCTTGTTAATTTTTGTGTTTTTATTCGATTTTTTTTTAAAAAAAAAACTTGTTGAGGTACCTGCACGCCGCCTCCCTTCATGTGTTTCCACCCATGTCGTGCCCCTTTCGTTGCTTTTCTCCCCCTTTTGTCGGTAGAGAACCTCCGGGTTTTTGCTGTTTCACTGAGAGCCAGTCAAAAGCCGCAGTGCTGCTGCGATGTGGGTTAGTGTGATGCTCCCGTCGAAACACAAACAACCAGAAGAAAAGGAGTGAGAGAGAG
>NW_021705860.1:6796-39703 GCF_003719475.1 Trypanosoma rangeli
TTTTTTTTTTTTTTTTTTTTTTGCTGCGTGGTGGAGGAAATCGTTGGCTCCGCCTGTGAAGTGTGTTGAAGCGTGTGACGCTCTCAGCTGCTGCTCTGGCTGCTTCCATGTTTATTCTTGAGGATGGGGGCACACACAAAACCAAGCAAAAGCAAGGGGAGCCGGGGGTTGCGTGCAGCTGGCCACCCGTACGACTGGAAGCTCCAATAAAGAAGGGGATCAATCAACAAACGAGGAGAGAAGGCTGGAAAGGAAGAGACAGGAGAAGAAGATAAGGAGAGGAGGAGGAGGAGGAGGGGAGAAGCGGGGTGAGAGCGGAGCCAGTGTGGTTTGCATATACCGTAGAAGCAAATAATGTCTATGGAGAAATCAGTATTGCGTCTTAAGCACATCGTTATTGGGGCGTTGGCAATTTTTTGTGCTGTTGCATTTGGCACTCTCCAGAGCTTGGATGCTGTAAAGTTGTTTGTATATTTGCGTGCAAACGCCCATCTTCGCCGGATCCTGAGGTCGTGCTTGGTGGCAAATGGCGTCCTTTTCTTCAGCCTATGGGTTGCCTCCGTTTTCTTTTCCTACATATGGGATTTTGGTGGAGGGATCATGCGGGGTGGTGGCGGCGGCGTTGGCAAGGCGGGCAGTGAGCAAGCAGCGGTGACGGCGGGGAATGTGATCAGTCTTGCGGGAAGAGTTTGGTTTTCTGTATTCGATGTGACGTGGGTTATACCCGCCTATGCTCTCACGCAGGCTTTCGGTATGCGTTGGTACAGTTCTCTTTATACTGAGGCCTACGCTGAGAAGAAACGTCGTGCGTCCCCGTTGGGGGCGCGGGGTGAGGCCGGGGAGTACGTCAAGGACGGCGAAATAACTTCCACAGTTGCCCCGCAGGGCGCCGATGGGGCTTTTTCGTTTCGTACCGTGGTATTGTCTGCCAGCGAGGTTATGTTTAAGGCACTTGTGATGGCTGCGTATGCCCTTCTCGCTGCGGTGGTGGATGCGGTTATTCCTTCCCCGGTTGGAAATTACCTTGCCTTCGTGATGAACAGCTGGCTGTACTCCCTCTACGTATTCGACTATCGTCTGTCCACGCAGTATGTGGTGGACCGCAGGTCCCGACGTTACACTCGCGTGACTCTAAAGGAGACGCTGATTTTTTTTGAAAATCATTGGGCCTATTTTTTGGGGTTTGGTGCCACCCAATCGATCATTACAGCCGCGCTACGGTCTTCATGGCTGGCGTCCTCGTGGTTCTCCTCCGCGTCGGTAACATCGGTCCTTTTTGGAGCGCACATCGTGCTTTCTGTGGAGGCGATGCCGTCTCCTCGCGCTCCCTTTCCTGTGCTGATGTTCACACCATTTTTTGCTCTGTGTGGTATGCTGCTGAACGTCATTGGGAATGCCTTGCGTTAATCTTGTGTGTCTGTATACCTCCTGATGCGGGGACCGGGACCCTTGCAACACCGCCAGCTGTGACACCGTAGTAGCCGTAGTAGTAGTGCTGCGGACCCATTGGACACGGTGGTGGTTTGCGTGCCGAACCCCGGCGTTGTTGCACTGCCTTCACTTGCGACAGGGCGTGGAGGGAGCGGGGGGTGGGTGGGAAATCCCTCCTTTGGATCTGTGCGGCCGGTGGTGGGGTTATCTGTGAGGCTTGCGGCGGTGATAAAGCGCCGTTTTTGTTTTTCTCGCTGCCTGCGTTCGAGGTCAGTGTGTGACCACGTGCTTTTTCAACGCTTTCCTTCCCTTCCTTTTATTATTATTATTATTATTCTCTCATTTTCAGTTTTTTTGCGCCCGTTACACCTCAACAGAGCGGTGTGGTGGCGGAGGTGGGGAGGCGGAGGCGCTTTTTGGAGTGGTTGCGTTGTGTGATGGCAGGCATCTTGTGCTCCTTACTTCTGCTCGTACTCGTGTGGGTGTGCCATGCCCGGGAGATTCTTCCACCCGAGGCCTATGAGAACCGTACGATGTACCCGGTTGTCCCAAAGTACGAGCGTCGCCCCTTGCTAAGCATAGGCGTTCTCAGTGATATTCAGTACGCTGACAAGGCGGAAAGGTCGCGACGCTATTATCGCCTTAGCCCCGCCAAGGTTGAGCACGCTGTGAGGGAGATGAATGCAAATCGCAGTCATCTGGACCTGGTTTTGCATCTTGGGGATACCGTCAACCAGAACATTAAGGGGAATCTCCGGGTGATTGATTCACTGCTGAAGAAGCTGAAGTTTCCTTTTTTTCAGGTGCTTGGGAACCATGACTTTCTGCAGCTGGGAGAAGCACACCGTGACGATGTCCCCCGTTTGCTGGGAATGCCAGCACGATACTACAGTCTTCGGGCAGGAGAGGGCGGTGCGTTCCTTCTCATTGTGCTCGACGGAACGGATCTCTCGGTGTTCGCAACAATGCCCGGTACCGCCAGACGGGACGAGGCAAATTCCATGATGCGTCGCTATCGTCGTCGAAAGAACATTCATGCTGTCAACGGCGGTATCGGAGCGGAGCAAATGCGCTGGCTTCGCATACAACTGGAATACGCTGTTGCGCGGAAGCTGACCGTGCTTGTATTGTGCCACTTCCCGATGTATCCTTACGGAAATGTCCTCAATCTTTGGAATGACATGGAGGTGGTGCATCTGCTTTCCAATTATTCCTGTGTGGCCGCAGTTATTTCGGGTCACACCCACCGCTGGGAGTATCAGCAGCTTGTGGTGGCCCACAAGGAAGGGAACTTCATAATCCACTTTGTCACGTTTGGCGGTGTTGTGCAGTCTCCTTTTACGTCCTGGGGCTTCATCGAAGCATACGCAACGGAGCTGCACCTGCACGGTCTGAGTTTCGGTCAGACATTTGACTATCGTATACGAATCCGCAGGCTGGCAGGGGAGGCTGCGGCGTCCGAGACGGCGCGGGCTTCGGCGTCACAGCCCTTCTCTCGCCGGCGAAGTGGTGTACAAGTTATTTCTCGCTGTGACAATAACAAGGCGCGGCCTCAACACGCCGCACACCAACCCTTCCTTGATAGAACTGCCGAGGGAGATGAAGGTGTTTCCCGCTTAATAGGTCTTGAGGTTGTTATTCTGCTTTCTCCACTTGTCATCATCGCCCTTCTGTGGTTGCGGTGCTTGAAGAACCGACGGCGTCGCAGTAAAGGTGTCAGCGTCAGGTGCACTGCTACGGTGGGGTAAGAGGGTGTGACCGTTCCCCCAAGAAGAGCCGAAGAAGAAGTGAAGTAGAACATGTGTGGCCGCAGACATCGCTGGGTACTTGGGGCTACGACCAATGAGACGGATGGAAAACTTTTGCTGCAATTGCGTAGCAGCAATGCCGTCTCCTCGCGCTCCCTTTCCTGTGCTGATGTTCACACCATTTTTTGCTCTGTGTGGTATGCTGCTGAACGTCATTGGGAATGCCTTGCGTTAATCTTGTGTGTCTGTATACCTCCTGATGCGGGGACCGGGGCCCTTGCAACACCGCCAGCTGTGACACCGTAGTAGCCGTAGTAGTAGTGCTGCGGACCCATTGGACACGGTGGTGGTTTGCGTGCCGAACCCCGGCGTTGTTGCACTGCCTTCACTTGCGACAGGGCGTGGAGGGAGCGGGGGGTGGGTGGGAAATCCCTCCTTTGGATCTGTGCGGCCGGTGGTGGGGTTATCTGTGAGGCTTGCGGCGGTGATAAAGCGCCGTTTTTGTTTTTCTCGCTGCCTGCGTTCGAGGTCAGTGTGTGACCACATGCTTTTTCAACGCTTTCCTTCCCTTCCTTTTATTATTATTATTATTATTCTCTCATTTTCAGTGTGTTTTTGTCTTTGTTTTTTTTCTGTTTGTGGTTCTTTCCTCTCCCCGCTCCTCGTTTGCGGCGACAGGAGAACGCGAGGAGGCTCCGCGGGTGTAGTGGAAGAACACAACTGCTGCTGCGGGCCACCTTCATAAAGTAACCTTTGCGGGGTAAGATATTACGTGGAAGAGGAAATGTACGCTGTGCTTGTCGTTGTCGTGTCGCTTGCTGCGCTTGGTGGCGCCGTCGCTCACGGGGAAGAGGTGCGGAAGAACGACGATGTGGTGGCACGTCTGCGCAAGGAATTGGCGGCGGAGGGCATGGACACGCTGCCAACGCCACCCCGCGAACTAGGTGTTCATGCAGCCTGCCTGAAGCACGGGATGGGATGCCCGGACACCTACGTGGGGTTCCTGGAGGGACTGCGGAGTGCCCCCCATACACCTCCTGAGACGAGGGCTGCTAAAGTCGCGGCAGGAAGTGAAGCTTGGCGGAGCCGAGGACCCCCCAGTGGCGAGAGAGGGGAAAGGAAGATGGGACGCACAGATCGTGAGGTTGCTACTGAGACCGAACTAGAGAACTTGCGGCGTCTGCGCGATGTGATGCGTATTCGTTTGGCCGAACAACAGTCGCCTGAGCAGCAGTGGAAGTGCAAGGAGTTTCGCTGGCTTCGCATGGGGCTATTGGTGGTCCAAACTCTGCATGGCCTAGCCATGGAACAGTGCTGGGGCTTTACCATGCAACGCCTTTTTCCATGTGTGGTGTTCGTGACTGTGACTGTGTGGGTGCTTTTTGGCGATCGTGTTCCGCGTCAGCACATGAGCAGTCTTCTTGCGAAGGATTCCATGAGTGTCTTGACCGAGGTGATCACCCGCCGCAAGTCTCCACACTCCGTGGCGGAGCTTGTGATGAAGCGTGAAAGCTACAATATCACTGAAATCAGTGATCCCGAAGACATTAACGTCCCTGGTTTTCGTGACGGCTTTGCAAAAATGAAAGAAGAATCTTTGCGGTCAAGCTCAAATCACCGTCGGGATCGTTGGTTTGTCACACGCTTTGCCCTGCTCGAGGCGCACAATGAGACTCGCATTGCAGGGGTCGTTTTGAGACTTCGCTTGGCGCTGAGTGCCACGGTGTTACTGCTGCTTTGCTGGACGCTGCTCTCCCTCGTACTGCGGGCAACGGAGGTGCGGAAGAACAGTGATGGCGGGGTGCTGCACTACCTGTTGGTTATGTTTTGCCCCGCCTGGATGACGACGTCGTTTGTCCTCTACGCTGGCTGGTCGTGGATTGGCGGCATGGTGGCCTACGCTGCGTGGGAGCTGGTGTCCGCGGGGGAGGCGTTGGTGCGGTCAGGTGAGCGGGCGGCCGCTGTGCACGAGAAGATCCTGCAGCGCTGGTACGGCTGACAAGGTAGCGGGTGGAGCACGGGAGGGGGAATGCGGGGCACACACAAAAAAAAGTGAAAGGAGAGAGAGAGAGAGAGAGTAGGGGGAAAAAAAAAGTAGGGTTGAGGCTAAAATTGATGTAAAGAAAGCGTTCTTAGGAGGAAAAGTTTTTTTTTTTTTTTGCTTCTGTCGTGATTTTCCTGCACTGTCAAGCAAAGAGGACAGAGGTGAGAATTTTGAAACAGCGGCCGTTGAGCGAGGGATGTGTTCACTTCCTCTTGGAGCGCGGACAGAGACGAGGTGAACGCACCGCAAGTCAAGTGCCTCTCTTTATTATCTTTTTATTTATTTGTTTCTTTGCGTCGTGTACGGCCTGGAGAGGTGCCACTCCACAAAAACTGCTACCGCGCCGCTACTTGTCTTTGCGTGCATCATGCCTGCGTCTCGGTATGCGAGTGGCAGCGGGTGAGTGCGGGGAGGATGGGCACAGTGCGTATATAAATGCACGCGTGTGGTGCAACTGCTCCGCGTGTACAAGTGGCTGCTTTCCGCCACTTTTTTTTTCTTTGTGTTTTGTTGGGGAACGGGGGTTTTCATGCGCGCTGTGCTTCAAAAATACCAACAACAATGGAAGGAAAAACGCACAGGTAGCGGTGGCGGGAACAAGCTGTGCAGGGCGCAGAGCATCTTCACCACACACTAAAATGGATGCCATAGAGCAAGTGGTGGTGTACGCTGATGTGCGCAACGCAGAGCTGCTAGAGCAGCTCACCGCAGCGGTGATTGCGCTATGCAAAAACTACACCATTCATCCACCCCCTGCCTCAGACACTGCGGACCCATTACTGTTTTTACACCTTTGGGAGAAGGAAAGGGATAATGTTTGGGAACACGTTAATAATAATGTCCCAATCATGCGCCGCCTCGAGTGCTTTGTTACGGACTCAAAAAATCAAGCAGACGGGGTTGTGGCCTATGCGTTGTACTATCGACAGATGCCTGTGCTTTCGCTTGCCGCCGTCGTCACTGGCGCCACTGAAGAAGAGGCGGAAGTGAGTGAGGATTGGATTACTACCGCGCTGTACTTCACGGCCACGGGGTTGGGCTGCTCATCTCCCAGTGAGGCTCTCACTGTCTTCTTCACTTTCCCGAAGTCCGCGGGCAAAGTAGTGGCGCTGGAGGGCGAGTGCGGTGTGCTCGTGGCGGAGCAGAGCCGGCTGTTGCGTGACTGCATCCGTCATGAGTGGGGTTTGCCGGTGCAACTTGTAGGTGCCAGTGGATGCGACCTGCTGGGTGTCGATGTGTTTGGGAGAGAACTGACGAGAGCTGAGGAGGAGGTGGAGCCGTCTGTTTATGCTTCATTGATTGATGAGCTTTTGCGCAATCCCGAGTTATGCACTCTCCGCGACGCGGACCCGCAGCTACACGGGGTCCTGTGTGCACTGAACCGCCATCACAACCTTCGCCTGCTGCGGTACCGGCTGCAGCGTGGCATTCACGTCATCCTTTGCCGTCCGCTGTCGTTTGTTCTCGAGGGACTTTTTCGGGGAGGCAAGTCGCAGGCGACACAGCCGTCGTCGGCGCTGTCGGGCGTCGTAGCGTCCATACAAAACTTTGAGCACCACTGGCTGGGATTGCCGAGGGCGGAGGTGATTCTGATTCGCGAGAGAGATGACGCAGCCGTCACCACCACCACTGCGGCCGGCGCCTCGCTGAAGTGGGCACAGTCCCTTTGGGGCGGAGGGCAAATTCCCACTCTTGACGCGTTGTCGGGTTGGCACGCCGTGACGATGGCGGGCGGTTTGGGCGAAGGTGGGCAACTAATGAATCGACTAGACGACGCGGTGCGTGAGGCGGTGGCGTCCGTCATTGCACCAACGGGGGTGGGACAAACGCCCACGGTGGAAGGGAAATGACGCGTGCAGACGCACGAAAAGGAGTACAAGGAGGAAATACGCTCTTCTGTTTTTCATTGTTTTTTGTCTCCGGTAGCATTGTTGCGGGTTTTCCCTTCCCCCCTTTTTTGTTTTTGTTTGTGTGTGTGTTGGCACCCATCCTCTTTGCCTTCTGCCTTCGATGGATCGTAATGTGTCATGCATATGTGTTTGCCAACTTTTGTTGGCTGCACAAACTCTTTTGTCCCCATCTTTTTTTTTGTCTGTTTTCGTTGGCCTGTGGCTGTTTCACACATGTGTCTTGCCTATTTTTCCCTTTTTCCCTCCCTTTATCTTTCTGTATGTGTGTACGTGTCAGAAGGGCGGGGCGTGGACGGATAAGAGACCAGTTTTTTGCGCATGGCAAAGATTAACGCGACCTACAGCTCCGGCTACTACCTCGCACCGGACACCGACTACCGCAAGCTCGAGGAGGCGCAGCAGCAGAAGCGGAAGCGGCGACGGCAGGAAGAGAAGGATGGCGATTTAGACGCATCCTTCGGTGGCGGGGTCATTCGACAGACGTTCGCGATGCCGTTTAACATCATCTGTCTACACTGCGACCATCGCATCGCCCGTGGAACGCATGGGTACGTCAACCGGCGGCCGACGAAGGAGAAGTTTATGGGCATCCGCATATGGGAGCTCGAGTTCCGCTGCATTTTCTGCAAGGGACATATCTACTTGACCACGGACTACGAAACCGCCAAGCTAACAGGTGGATATCACTGCAGTCGCAACTGCAGGCGCGGCGAGGGGGACTTCTACGGGACGAACCAAATCAATGAGGCTATCCGGGCAAAGCAGGCGACAGAGGAGGCGGAGAAGGGATCACTGGACACATTGGAGCGGGAGAACGAGGCGATGCGGCAACTACAGGAACGCGAGCGTCTGATTGGGGAGCTTGTGGAGTCGCGGGCAGCCACGGACGGGGACCGGATCCGCGACGAACTCCTGCAGGCCATTCAGGCAAGGAAGCGGACAAAGGTGACAGATCAACACAAAGGTGGAGCCAGCGAGGGTGAGGCAGACGACACCACAGACAAGGTGTCTGCCGACGACGAGGACGACGAGGCATACCGGCGCTTTGAGAGACAGCTGCGGTATTGGCAGGAGGAGGCGGAGCGGGTGCTGCAAAGTCACTCAAAAGGTGGTGGTGCTGGGGAGGATGACAAGGTGGCCGCGACGATCACGGCCAAGTATACTGATCACGGGAACAAGCGGCATAATGTCTTTATGGACGGATCGGACTCCAGCTCCGACGCTGAGAATGACAAGGGTGGTCATGGGCACACCACGATGCCCCTAAAGAAGGATCGAGTGACTCCCGTAGTGGCAGCATCCAGCACTACCACTGAACACCATAAAGGTAGCGCGCTGGCGTCCCTGCTGAATGACTTGTAAATTTTCCCGCTTGGCGCGGAAGCAACGGGGGCGAGAGCGGCACTTTTTGTGTGAAGGTGGTGATAGGGGCTCTCGTTGAAGTGCAGATTATGTTGTTGTTGTTTGCTCCTCGTTCCCTTATTTTCTATCTGCTTCTTCCACCGCAGCGGTGTCACTTGTTCATTCCATCACTCTCTTTTGCAGACAGGTAGGAAATACGTATACACACAAGAAAAAAGGTGTTGTCACTCCACTTGCTCACACTCGTTACCGTCAGGTAACAACACGTAACCGAAACACAAGGGAGTGTTATTTTTCTGCATTGTCTTCTCCAAACACTTGGTTGTTTTTATTGTAGGCATTTTTATATTTGTTTTATTTTCCGTTTTTTCTGTTTCTTGCTTAACAGCTGACGTGAGCACCACACACACTATTTCCTGTTTGCTGACGCGTTTGTTGCAGGATGTTGCAGGCGGGTGGCGACGGCCAGTTTAATTTACTCCCAGGATCGGCGTATCCGGGGCACCTCCCAAATGCTGGCGCTCCTGATCCCTCGGCAGATACGATACGTGAGGCGAAGACAAAGGTGTTGTCTCATAACCCGTTTTCCACCATGGGGACTTGCAGCAGTAGCGGTAGTGAATATGGCACGGCTAGGCGAAGTGGTTCGGCACCGCTCCACCAACGTTTGCCTGTGTCATTTGGGATGGCGACTTCACTTTACACGAATGCCCCACCGGCGCCTAGTGCCGCGGCAGCGACGTCACCAGAGAAGCAGCTGCTTGAACGACCACCTCAAATAGCAGCACCGTCATGGCAGCAGCGGCAGCAACAACAACAACGGCAAGAGGAATCGTGTCAGCGTCATCAGCGACCGAGTTTGTCCTTAGCGGAAAATCGCTTCAGTTTCCCGCAGCGAGTAGTAGAGAGCGCTGGTGCGGCATCACCATTTACGACTGCCCAGGGTGCGGCTCCTCAGGATGTTGCAGAGACCACGGGGCCCTGCCTAACTCCATCTGAAAAGGTGGTGCGCGGCCTCTCGCTGAATAGTCTCAGTTCAGCAGCCTCGGGCGTCGAGAGGACTTTAAACGAGTCCTCTGTGAAGAGGACATTGTACTTGAGAAGTTTACTTAAAAAGGACCCGCCTGACTTTTTGAAACCGTCTTCGGGCCCCCCCGTGCTGCGGCGGTCATCAGCTGGACCAAGACGTACGCCTAGCCCGTTGGATGCACGGTTGTCGAGGCTCAAGGCGAACGGCGGCTTGCAAGTGGCCCAAGGCCTCCGCCCAGGCAGCACAGGAACGAACGCTGAAGGCGAGCCCCAGCAGCTGCAAAAACAACCCTTGCAAGATCCCACTTCTGTGCCGTGCCCGCCAAAGCCAAATGAGGGTAAACAGACCTTGTCCCCATTTGTTGAGGCTTCCATGTCTGCTGAACAACAAAGCAGCAGCAACAACAACGACGCCAACGGCTCCGCTGTATACATTCCTTTAGGATCCCAGTCCGGACTTCCACGGGTTCTTTCGACAGTAGCGGCGCCGGGACCACAATTTTCCTCGAGAGGAATTGGGGGTTCCAACACACAGCTTCCCTCTGGTTCTTTTGAAACAAACACCACGGAAAAGTCGCTTCATGGCAGTTCCGTGGCTGAGCAGAAGCTTTTATTCCATGGAGTAAGGCCGCAGGATGTGAACTCGGGAGAGCGGTTTGTGCCGGCCATTGACGTGAAGCCACACGTCGTTCTAAAGGAGGAGAAAGTATTACCTTTTGCACCGGCTTCGCGCTCAGGCGCTAGCGAGACGTCCGGTGTGGTTAGCGTACTGGGCGGTGTTGAATCCCCCGCCTTGCCAACAAAGAAGACGGCCCTTACAGGCGAGGTGCCCAACCTTAATTTTTTGCCAAGCAACACCAGTGGAATGACTCGAAATCTGCCACCGCCGCCCACGGCGCTCCCGCCAAGGCCGACTTTAATAGGTGGCGAGGTGGCTGCATCATTGTTAACAACCGCGTCCGTTTTGTCGAAAAATTGTCAAGAGCTAAATACACCGCGAAACGGTGGGATGAAGCTACAGAAGCAGGTTAACCCGTTCCAGGCAACGCAAGAAATTGAAACGGCGGAGTTTTCACCGGCGCCGTTCCGTCCGTCTCGTCAAGCGTCAGAGGAGGTGGTGTTCGGGGCCGATGCAGCCGCATCTGGGGCGGGCGAAGCGACCTGTATAGAAAGCTTTGTAACTGGAGACGACAACGACGTTGAACCTTCGCTTAAAGCCCGACACTCCACTTTGGCGTTTTGTCATTTACCTGCTACCGTGGTGAGGTCTGACGCTGCTGAATTTCAAGCAGTTGCGAAAGAAGAAGAGGCAGTGAGGTGTGAGCAGCACCAGAACACAATCGTTACATCGGAAGGGGAAACACATGTTGAGGCAAGTGTGACACAACCACCACCACTGTCTCGGGCAACACGCTCGGCATTGGATTCATTAGAGCAGCAGGACATTTTCAATACGAAGGAGGGCATTTCTCGTAACGTCAACGAATCTTTCTCGACACGAAAGCGTCTGCCACGTGAACGGTCTAGCACAAAGCCATGCTTTGCCTTATTTACTTCGACTGGACATGTGCTTACGGTCTTCAATGCCTCTTGCTCTGGTGCTTTGACGGTTGTAAAGTCAGAGCCCCTGGCAAATATGCTTATTGGGCGCGTGCAGAATGTGAAGTGCTTTAATGTTGGGGAGGAATACGGGAATATGCTGCAGCTGTTGGCCGAGTTTTCGCCTGCGTTTATATCTAGTGCGCGTAATGGCGTGTCACTGACGATGCTTCGAGATGTAGTGGCGAAAATGACGGGGATATCGTTGCTGCTTCAGGAAGTGCTGCTTTTTATGCTGCGTGATCCGCCTCCCGAGTGGCGCACAGAGGGGCAGAAGTCTCTGATTAAAATACTCGCTACGGCAGCGGCGCGGGTATCGATTTCAGATGAATCCCGTCCTAATTATCCGTTAAACGCGGAGCCTCCACAGCATTCAGTTAAGGATTTAGCAAGTGGATTGCAAAAAATACAACAGCTGTTGTGTGCAGGGGAGCGCGAGGCTGCGGTGGGGGTTGCGCTAGAGCACCACCTTTACTCGCACGCTATCATCATTGCCATGATGTGCCCCAAAAAGGAGCATTACATGAGTGTTATTCGTGCTTTGGTGCAGCAGGAGTTGGACCCCTTCTCTCCCTTGGCGCACGCCTACTGCATGTTTAATGAGCTGCCACTCCCACCATTTGAACCTGAGCCAACGCGGCCGCTATCGTTGTCTATGCCTGTAGCCTCTCAGTGTGATGCGCATGCTCAAATTCGTTCCTCATGGCTGCAACATGCAGCGGTTTTGGTCTCCAACTTTACAAAGGAGAGTGCGGAGGGGCTGATTCAGCTCGGGGATTCGCTGGTGAATGCGGGGATGATTGATGAGGCGCACTGCTGCTTCTTGCTGGCCCATGTGAGCCCCATGGGAACCCAACCGCCTGGCCGCCCGCTCCAACCCAAACAACAACACATCATGGAACTTCTGCGAGCACGCTTAGGTGTCCTTGGCGGGCGTTATAATCCCCAATGCTCTCGTAGTGCGTTTGTGTCGCCAAAGTCGACGCTGCTGACAGACGTCCTTCAGTTTTTCCGCTCCCACCTGGAAAGCCGCAGCTTGGCATCCCCGGAAGACAGTGGTAAACCGGCTCCGCAGCACGGAATTCCGATCTGTCCAGAGCGATACAGAGCAGCCTTTCACTACATGCAGGTGTTGTGGCTGCGTGAGGTGGGTCTGCGCGAGGAGGCCTCGCAGCTCATGCATGAGCTTAGTAGGGCTGTGCCGTCAGAGTCAAAAAGTGGCTCTACATTTACGTTAAACCGTCTTATTTCTAGTGGGGTTGCGTCACATGCTGATGCTGCTGGGAGGGAGCAGCCGGCTTCACACGCAGGGGGGCAGGCATCAAAGCGGCCGATGCGCGAGGAACGCGTCTCTCTGCCGGCACCATCATTGTCATTTGCTGCGAAGGGCTCGATTGATTCATTAACTGATCGCCGACCAACATTTGCCCCACCGCCACCATCACTGCAGCCGCAGAGGCAGAAGCAAATGATGCCGCAGTCGCCTACACCGGGTCCAAAATTGGATGTGCCACTCATTCCAGGGCCGTCAAAATTTCATCCCCAAAGTGTGGCGAGTGCAGAGCCCGCTATAAAAGGACCTCCACCTCCTTTTTCAGCGCAGCCAACAACGACACCATCTGCCGTGCCCCCCGCAATGCCTCCAGCGGAGGCACCATCGGGTGAAAACAATAACGCCACAACAGATGCGAATGAGACCCCGGCAAAGTTGGAAAGCTCCAGGAGTTTGCAACCACAGCCACAGCCACAACTGCAGCCAAGAGGACGTTTAGCTGAAGAGAAGGGGGCAAGGGAAAAACCGTCACAGCGTTCTAGTTCTTTGGAGGCTATTACCAATTTCTTGTTCCGCCGCGGTCGAAGTCAGGAGGCAAAGAAAGATGAGCCGAAGAAGATGATTATTGATACAGAGAAGCCTCCCAAGTTTGATCCTGTGACCGGGCGATATCTTTTTGAGGAGACCGAGGAGGAGAAGAAGGCGGCGGAGATGATTAGGGCGGGACCGCCCAGGCCGTCGGCGATGGCAGCAAAGGTTCCCGCAGTGGGAGGGGCGGTGCCGTCAATGATGCGCCCGCCAACCGGACCAGCTGGGCTGCCGCGAGCAGGACCTGGAACACTTCCCCGGGCGCAGTATGTGGACATGTTCAATTCTACCTAACGAGGGCAACCTGCGGAGCGTGCAATCAGCAAAAACAACAAGAAAGAAAAAAATGCGTGCGTGCTATTTCTCCTTCTCTTCCCTTTGCATCTATGTGAGTGATATCTTACTTTGCTTTCGTATTCTTTTTTTTTTGTGCGCGTGGGAGTACAGGACGTGCCAGTAACCAACTGGAATGGAGCAAAACAAAAACAAAAAAAAAGTGGGGGGAATGGAAGAAGAAAGCGGAAGTAGAAATGGATGCACCGCCCGAGATGTATCCTCCCTTTTGCTATTTAAGTTCAATAGACCTTTGGCAGCGTCCTTGTTAGCAGCAAGTGCGGAATACAGTGAGGGAGAGAGAGAGAGAAGACAGGAAGGAAAAGCAGCACATTTGATGGCTAGAAAAAGTGTTATTTTTGTTGCCTCTCTTACGTCTTTAAATAATTGATATCATGTATTTTTCGTGTCTACCTTTTTTCTTTTTGCTCGAGTGTGTAACACTGTGGTACGGGGGAGCTACTGCTTCCTTTCCTTTGTGCAGTTTTTTTTCTTTTTTTATGTTTTTATTTTTCTTGTTGCTGTACAGGAGAATGGGACAGGAAAGAAGGGCGCCGACGAACCTGGTGTGACCTCACACGACCGTTTCTCTCAATGCTTTAATGGCTCCGTAACGGCACTCGTTTGCTGCGCACGGTGGCTCGTCACCGCGGGTGCGGGTCGGTGCCTGCTTCCCACAGCAGGCTGTCACAGTGCGTGCCTGTGCAGTTTTATGAATCGCCCGACCAGCCCATTAGCGTTGATACCACGCATCGTCTGTTGTTGCAAGACTACATGTCTCCCCCTCCTTTTTTTCTCTGCTTCCTCATCAACTTATTCAGGCGAGCGTGGTGGTGCTTCGCTGCCGCTGCACGTGTCTCGCTGGTGCAATCCACTGGGTTCCCTTTCCTAAACTTTTTGGCTTCTCCCTTGGGAGAGAAGTGTATTGTGTCACAAACAGTGGGAGAAGCAGTGACGGCCCCATGGATCTCTCTCTATTGCCCTCTTCAGCCCCTTTTGTGCGGACTGTAGTGCCGTGTGGCTCCTGTGGAGTCTCTTTCTACGAGTGAGCAGGTCTAGTTTTGGGCACGACCCACAATGGCTCTGAATACCACGTGTAGTGAAGAAAACATCCCCTGCAGAGGGGTGAAAAACGCTGAATGAAGTCTTCACGGCGGGGGAAACCCCGTAGAAAACAATCTGGGCGGCCAGATCGAAAAACTGGAAGGAAACCAGAGCATAGGTGGTGACTAGATTCTCTGCATCTTACAACGGCGTGGCCACAAAGGGCTGTTAGAGAACGGAGGCGTCGATGATGACAGTGGTGTCGACAAGGATGTGTCTCGCCACATTGAAATGCGTCATAACACCACCAGTGTTACGACGGCCTCGCCGAGCAACGCTCGGATTTCAATTTGCAAGGTGCCTTAACGCCCTCGCACGCGGAGGTCATTGTGAATTCTTCTCGGAGTGGATCATGGGTTGGAAGCTTAACTGTGCAAAGAGGTGCAACAGAATATGTGTCATTATTTTACTTTTTGTAGATCGTCAAGTATTGCCTCTTTTTTTTTTTTTATTGTCCTTGGCCTTGGTTTTTTGTGCTGTTGTGTGTCTATGTGGGTGGGTGTTTGCGATGCTTTCTCCACTGGTGATTTGGGCGGCAGGAGACAATTTGTGCCGGGAAGCAGGGCAGATGCACTACATTGTTTTTGTTTTGTGTACTTTTGTTGCAGCTTATGTTTTGCTGGTTGGGTGGTATTAGCGGAGATGCCTCTGTTGCTCTTTGACTCTAATGGGTCGGTGGATGCGTGTACGCGTGCGCGGATTTTATTGATTCCGTTGTCGTTCCCCGCTGACGCAACGTGGTGGTGACGCATTGCTCGGTTATCATTTGCCTTTTTACTCTTCCAACCCTGCAAAGGTGATAGCTGTAGGATGACGAATGTTGTCGGAGATGACTTGCACGCGCTTAGCGCGCCGCTCTTGGCGCACGAGAGTAGTTCAAAGGCGAGGAGGGAGGAGGGCGTCCTGGATGTCCCGTCAGTTACAAATGTTCATAACAATCCCCGGGGTCGATTGGTGGCAGAGCTGCAGATTGAGACTCTTTCGACGACGTTTGCACGCATATTTTTGTATTCGTGGTACCTCGTTCTTTTCTTGGCGTTGGCTTTCCAGTCGGTGGTTCCGTTGCAGTGGAAAATGACCAACATCTGCGGGGACACGCCGGAGAGCCTCTATCAGCTTGATACGTGGAGTAGCCCCTGTGTTCAACGCCGTATGCTGTTATCCCATGGTGTTGACGGGCCCAACTTTGCTGTGGGTGGAGAGTTACATGCTGTTTCCATGGACGTTTTACAGGATTTTATAGTGGGTGAGGAGGCAACGGCAGAATCGTTGGAGTGTGATGCCATAGTGAATAATACCCGTCTCCGTCGTCAGTGCAATCTTCGCTGGGTTGGCAATGGCCAAGGAATGTCTTTGGATGTGAAACTCAACCGTTTCGTGCGTGTCATTTTGAGCATGGCCTCTCCAAAAGATCAGTTACCGGAGGGAATGGAATGGAAACGGTATCCACTTATGGTGGCCCTCGAAGAGTCGCCACTCTCGCCAGATGAAGAGACGAGCAGCAGTAGCCGTATGCCACCTCCGAAGGGTGTCTTTCTTTATAACACTAGTACAGTGTGCTATCGCGCCAGCCCGCGCTGCTCTTCCGTGGTGCTTCCACAGACCGTGGCGGTGGCCACGAAAGAGTCGCAAATTACGCTTACCATATTTGACGTGGACGAGGCTCTAGGAAACGTTTCTGCTGCATCTGCTGTGGGGATATTCTTTCAACGATCTGCATACACGGTGAGCACTATTGTGTGCCGCTACGTCTTTCTTTTCTTCTCCATTCTCCATCTTATTCGGTTTATTTACCGTAAACGGTACTCGAGGACTTTGTATGAGCAATACTGGGTGATGTTTCTGCACCTGGCGCTTTACCTGTACCTTGACCCCTTTTTTGTTGTGGGTATCTACGCAACTCACAGCACGGCGATGTATAATTTTTTGGAGTTTCGCATTCCAACCTACTTTGCTGTCTTGCTGAGCTGCTTTATCTTTGCATTGATTACGGCCTCCATAAACTGGACGGTTTCAGGCAGAGCGACGGCGAGGTTTCGATCCCTGTCACAGCATGATGTAAGAGGGCAAAGTATTGTGCCGTGCTTCCCTGTGGTGGCCTCTTCACCCCCCTTGGGAACCCCAAGGCCAATGGCTGGCGTGTCAAGCATGTTGACAGCACCATTACAACAGCAAGGTGTTCCCGAAGAGGAACAACACTTGCCATCAAGGGACATCTCGCGTCGGGCGTCCTTTGTAGGCTCTGATGGGGTTCGTCCCATGGAAGTCTTACATAGCGCCACTCCGTTGTGGGCGACGATGTCAATGACGAACTATTTTTTGGCGGTGCTTTTTCTTGACATTGCCCAATCGTATTTTGGGGGTTGGGATTTGGGAACAGATATGGCATGTGTTAGCTTTGCGTGTTTGTATATTCGTTACACTCTTTACAGTCTCATGCTGATTTTTATTGTTATGTGTTGTGTGTTTCTGGTGCAGCTTCATCGCAGTCTTGGCAGACGCCCGTACTTGGAGACGCGGCCACAGCAGCTGGCATGTCGTGTGTTTATTTTTGTCTTTACGACGGCCTTGATTTACTTTGTTGTGCAGGTGATTTTGATTGCGTTTCTCTACCCTCAGATTCTTGGTATTGTGGCGTACCAGCCATTCACGCAGCTCTCTTCGGTGATTGTATCGACCTTTTTTGTCAACTATATCACGTTTGTCTACACGACCACGGTTGCCTCACGTCGTGTACCGATACGCCCTGAGAATCCACAATGGCGTCATGTTCGTTGGTCACGCGAGTGGTATCGCTGGCTCAACCTCCACGGTGGGATATTGTACATCTTTCACAACGAGCGACAGGAGAGATACTTTAATTGGCTGCAGAACAGCGGGAATACGTTCACAAAGGGACATGGTGGGGAAAGCGATTTGGCGGGTAAGCGAGAGTGCGGGGATGCAGAAAAACAGTCTGCACGAGAGTGTGGTGATGCGAATGCCTTTGCTGTCTCCTTCGAGCGTGAAGGGGCGGCATATTATCAAACAGCGGCAGCGGGGGGTGAAGGTAATGACCGGAACTTTTCTCCAGAGAGCAGCGAGAGCGAGAGCGATGATATCTGCATGGATTTACTGACGGAGAGTTCGCATTCTCCCCGAATCCCGCAGTCCCGGAGTGGGGTGGTAGAGTTTCTAGAGAAGGCCGAGCGCCAATTGATTGATCGACCCGCTATTTTTATTGACCACCTCGAGGAAGCTCTGGTAGACCCGCTACAGGCTCTCCTCTTTCGCCGAAGGGGCCGAATGCCTTTTTTCAATCTGGAGACCGCCATCGACTGTCTCAACTTGTCATGGGAAGCGTACCTGACGACAGAGCGGGTAGAAGATACGGTGGAGCTTGCAGAGGAGCCCGACACCGGTCTGTTTCAGCGGCTTCAGCGTCGTTATTTCTGCCGCGGTTCCGCGTTTGGCGGGGAGACTAATAATAATAGTGGCGACGGCGGCGAAATAGGGGAAGCCAAACAGCGTGACCGCCACAATTGCAGTACGCATGACAGCAACGAATCTGGGAGAGGAAATTATACAGGTACCGAGGCTCCCGCCGTGTCTGTGGGGGAAGAGTCATTGCCTGCTTTAGGGATGAACACGGAGCAGTACGGGTACAAACAGCTTGCCGTGTTTGAGGTTCGTGATGTACGGGTGGTTATTACTGTCATGGACACGACTCTTTCCTGCCATCATCGTAAGCTTCCGCGTCTTGTGATAGCGTTTCGCGGCACCGACAATTTTTCTAACGCCCGCGAGGATTTGCGTTTCCGACAACGCATTTGGAGAGAAGTTGACACCCTGCGGAATTGGGGCCTCAAACAGCGTGCTAAAGTGCACACTGGATTTCTCACCATGTGGCTTTCACTCAAAGAGGGGGTGCTTCGCACGATTAAATCATACTTGAGTGAACACCGCGAAAAGGTCTGTAGTATGTTTTGCACGGGGCACAGCCTGGGTGGCGCGCTTGCCTGCCTCTGTGCATACAGTTTGCAACGCATGCTACGTCTTATGGCGTATCCACTTCTGGAAGTGACTGTTTACACCTATGGGCAACCGCCAATTGGCAATAAGGCCTTTCAGACTGCCTACAACAAGGCCGTTCCACGCACTTTTCGTGTAGTGAATGAGAGTGACGTGGTATCCTTTCTTACACTCTTTGGGGGTTGTCATGTTGGTATTGAGGTGGACATTGATCGCCATGGCAACTACATCTGCAAGCCAATGTTTATTGAGCGGTGGTTTCGTCCTACGCAGGGCAGGGGGTTTGCCGTTGCAAATCATACACTTGCCTCTTATGCCCAATCCCTCAATGCTGTGGCGACGCGGAATGGTGGGGATTCCTGCAAACTGCGTTGCCTGGAGCCGTATGTCAGTGCCACGGAGGTGGTGTCGGGTGCGACCTCACCAGAGCTAGCACATTCCTCCTCCGTCGTCCGCGTGGAACAGTCTCCGCTTGTTGCCTGACGGACTGACTTTAATTCTTGCATTACTTTACTTTCAACTCTCTTCCACGGGTGGCAACGTGGGATATTGACAAGGAGGGAACTTCTCTCTAAGAGCAAAGGGGAGGAGGGGGGAAAAGAAAGAGCGAAAAATGCAGGGTACAAGTACCTACAAGTGATCATTATTTGCTTTGATTTCAATGTTTTGCTTGGTGGGGTGGTTTTTTTGGTAGCGCGTGGATGTTGCGGAGTTTTATTTATTCCCAATGAGGTGCAGTGCAAAGTCTCTTCGTTTTCCTACTTCTTTGTTTTGGACTTGTTTTCGTTTTCACTCCACCGCCCGGTGGGGAGCGGAGCGGTTCGCCCTTCCCTTTTTTTTTGCTGTGTTTAACGAAGGAGGTCTCACGCCTCCGGTTTGTTATGTGAAAGCTCCACCTGCCTCTGCGTGTTTTTTTTTTTTTTGTGCCCAAGCAATCGATACGGAGCCCCTGTGGGACTACTGGCAGGACGCTTGACTTGGGCTACACTGTCAGGCTTGCGCTGAGGTGGTGGGGACAATGAGCCAAGAACCGCTTTGTCTTGGTCCCCAGTCACATGTGAAGGCTCGGGCGGCGGAGCCAGTGGATGTGAGCGACGTGGACTCGGTTGAGCTCGGCTTCGAGGCTCCAGTGCCCGCCTCGGCGAGGGGGCAGGAGGAGCACCTTTCTGACAACTGTAATAATGCAGGGAGGGAAGCTTGCAGGTTAAGAAAAAGTATGGGTGTTATTCCTCGGGCACCGCGACGTAATTTACACTCGATTTGTAGTCACCAACCACCAGCTAGGCCTTCCAAGAAGGACAGGCGCGGATTTTTTTATTTCTCTCGCGGCCTTTCTTCAGAACCCGTGGAGCTGCAGATTGAGGGACTGTCCCCATTTGTTGCTCAGGCCATGTTGTACATGTGGTATGCAGTGATCATTGCGGCCACGGTTCTGCAGAGTATGGACTTCGCTGCCTGGGGTGTGATGAACATATGTGGCGAGGAGGTGAGTGATTTACGCCACTACGATAAATGGAGCAGTCCGTGCGTAACAAGTACACTAGAAAACGCCAAGGATGAGTTGTACACTATTCGCTGGGAAGAAGGGCCATACGGCGGACTTTTTAAGGATTTGTCAGTGCGCTTTCCGAGGGTGGTTCTTAGCCTGGCCTTTGCGGGTGACCGGGAGAAGGGTGCAGAGTCAGTGCATACATACAAGATAGAGGCGGTTATTTCTCATATTGTGGAGACAAATTACATTTCCACGTTTTGGTGTACTGTCACGTGTGCCCAAAATTCATCCCGCTGCGACTACCTTGAGCTTCCCGCGCAGGCCGTCTTAAATGACACCTCAAATGGGAAAAAATCACTCACACTTCGTGGGGTCCCGGCTCCGCTTGCCCGCGTCATCGCCAATTCCTCCGTTGGAATTGTGTTTCAGAGGTATGCCTACTCCCTGGGTGCATTTATCTGGCGGTATGTCTTTTTGCTGCTCTCCTTCTTACATTTGCTGCGCTTTATTGTGTACAAAAAATTTACAAGTACATTGCATGAACAGAGCTGGGTGGTGGTTCTGCAGCTTGCACTTTTTTGGTATTTAAATCCTTTACACGCGTTGGACTATTCCAAAGGACGACCGTCTTTGGTGCTCCACTTTTTGGAGTCGCACTTCCCCACGTGGTTTGTAGCGGTGTGCGTGGGGTTTATGCTTTCTGCTATCACAGCAACGATGCCATGGACGCCGCCAGCGTACGGGCAGCAGCCTGTGATGTATAACCTCTTGACTATGAGCGGTATTAAGGGATATTTTCGCCACAGTGCCAGCGTGTACGACCCACCATTGTGGACAAAGTATTTGGTGGTGGCATACGTTCTTCTTGTTGTCGCCTTGGATATCGTTGGAGAGTCGTTGCATGCCGCAGGGTCGTTAGAAACCTGGGGAGAGCCCGAATCCTCTATCCACTACGTCTTGGCAGCCCTTATCCTGCTAGGGTGCATTATTTGTTGCATTCTGCTTGTCCACGTGCACCGCAACATGGGCGCAAAGTCGTATTTGGACTCACGACCGCAGCAATTGGCCGCTCGTTTTTTGATTTTAATCTTTGTGACATCGCTGCTTTACTTCATATTTCATGTTATTATGTTTTGCCTGCGCTACCGCAGCATTCCTGGCATGACGATGATACAGCCCATGATTCAGCTCCCGGCTCTCATGGTGTCCAGCTTCCTAGTAAACATCATGACACTCATATATACCACCCGTAAACGTGGCGATCTGGTGCCGATTCATCCACGCGATGAACGCTGGAAGCTGATGGTGTGGCCCGACACGTGGTACCGTTGGCTTTCCCGCCACGGTGGGAGTATGTACATCTTCCATACAGAGGAGGAGGAGCTGACTTTTAACTGGAATCAGATCGGCTACCGCGTACGGCAACAAAGGGCGAAGGCTATAAAACGGAAGGGACGGAAGGGCGGGTCGTGTATCTTTGGGCGTGCCCGATCACGAGTGCTGGCGCAACGTTTCCATAATGCACGCACCGACGATGAACAACCTTCGGAAGTACCAGAAACATGCAGCGTTCAGGGGGACTCCCCCCCTGTGTTTGTGTCTCCCCCCACAGAGTCACACGATGGCCCTGCGATTCTCAACATGGACCGCACCTCCACCTGGTTTCTTCCGGCCCGGGCTTCTCATACTTTCCCCTTAACGATGCAACATGGTCTTCACGGCAGTATGCCTCCCGTAGAACGAAAAGAACATGAACACATTGATGAGTGTGACGAATCACGAATAGAACGGCAGGCCACCAAAGCTGTTTACCCGTCCGAGTCAGATGAGCGGCGGTGCCGGCCGTCGCAGCAAGTACCGGATCTATCAGCTTTTCCTTCTGTATGCGAGCCCAGGGAAGTACATTTTGAGGTTGCGGATAAATTACCACTGGATCAACGGCATTGCCGCCTCTACTCAGGAGTTGCAACGGAGCGCAGTAACACGGTGGCACACGAGGAGGCTGATGACGTTGAGGAGGAGGAGGAAGAGGAAGAGGAGGTTAACATTTTGCAGAATGTGGCGGCGCGCACCTTTGGCCGAGCGCGGGAAAGGATGGACTTCCTCATACGGGGTGCAGAGCGGACCTTTATTTCGTGGCCACTTAATGCCTTTGAGCACTTGGAGACGTTTATCCTGGACGCCGCCGCGCGAACCTTTCAGGATGTGGAGTACCTCCCTTTTTTTAATCTCGAGACGGCGATCAGCTGCTTTAACCTGTCCTGGGAGGCGTACGGAACCTCGCATCGAGGGGAGAAGAGGGTTGAGCGATGGAAACCGTTTTCCCTGACGCGTTTGTGTTGCGGCTGCTGCTGTTCCTCCTCTGCCTGCGTGAAGGATGAGGTGCGGGTGCCCGTTGCGAATTCAGCAGCACTGACTGTGGCAGCAGGGAACGAAACACCGCTCCGTGAGGATGAGAGTGGGAACAGAATAGCCGAGCATTTTGCGGAGCCGGGGCAGGGGAGTCTCAACGCTCCACCCCCCATTGATGTGGAACGCTACGGCTACCGTCTTTGCGCCGTGTTGGAGGCCATGGATGTGCAGGTTGTTATTTCGGCCCTAGACAACGCTGATGCGATTGCTGAGGGTAAGGCTCCACGTATTGTAATTGCCTTTCGAGGTACGATGAGTATGAGCAATGCATGGCAGGATTTACGCTTTCGTCGTGTGGTGTGGGGTGAAATGGTGGAAGGAGAACCAGGGCTGGTCCCAGACGTGTGCTGTGGAACGAGACCGACCGTGCATGTGGGATTCCTCTCCATTTGGAACGCACACCGTGAACACGTCTGTGGGAAGTTATGGGAAGAGCTTTTAGCCAACCCTTCCACAGTGTACCGTGTGTTTTGCACGGGGCACAGCTTGGGTGGCGCGCTTGCAACTCTATGTGCATACAGTCTGTGTCGACTATTGCGCCAAAACAATTACGCTCTTGCGGAAGTGACAGTTTACACCTATGGGCAACCGCCAATTGGCAATAAGGCCTTTCAGACGGCCTACAACAAGGCCGTTCCACGCACTTTTCGTGTAGTGAATGAGAGTGACGTGGTGGGATCAATCAGCATGTACGGTTCGCATGTTGGTATTGAAGTGAACATTGATCGCCATGGCAACTACATCTGCAAGCCCACATACATGGAGCGACTGTTTCGTCCTATGAAGGGAAAAGGGTTTGCTGTTGAAAACCACCTCATGGAGAGTTACAGTGCCTCGTTGAATGCGATTGCAAAGGGCACGAGCTGCCCATCCCTGGCCTACGCAGGAGATGGCAGTGGCGATAACGCTGTAAGTGTTGGGGCTGTTTCAGGGCAAAGGGAAATGGACATGCGGGTTGAAAAGTGTGCGTAGGTTGAAACTTCAATTGAGTTTTTGAATGTACTGTCGATTGTGGGAAATGAGGAGCAACAGCAACATAAAGTTGGTGCTTTTTTTTCCGCTTTTCCCCCACTCCGCTCCTCTTTTTTTTCCCCCGCAATTTTTTAGGCTAGGAAGAGCTTGTCAGCTTTTTTTTTGTTTTGTGTTGGTTAGTTTGTTTTTATTGTGAACGTATTATTTTTCCCCGCAACGTCACCTCACTTCTTTAAGCTCTGTAGTTCTGGCTTTGTTGTCCTTCTCTTTACCGTTGAATTTATATATATATATATACGTTTTGCCCTTACTTTCTTCGCTCGCTCGCTGACATCTTCGCTTGGAGGTACAGATACCCGTGTTCTCTCTGGCATGTCCTTTTTTCCCTCTTTTTGCCGTTCCTTCCCCCTTTCCCCCGAGCCTGGGGAAGTCAAAAACAAAAAAGAGTATAGTAGCACTCTCCCACCATCACTACTACACGTGCAGCATTCGGGCCTGTCTTGTTCCTGTGTGGAAGCGGAGCGGATGGGCAACAAACGTGCGACATCGCCGTCACCATCACCATCCTCGGTGGCAGCCGCAAAGGATAATAAAAAACCCTCACAGCATGAAATACTTCAAACGGCACGAGTCGCGCTGGAGCTGACACGTGCGGATGAGCTGTGGTCGGCGTGGTACAAGGAGTCGGAGGACAAGTTTGCCGACTTCCAGTCCTTCGGAGACACGGAAGGGGGGCCGAACGCCTTCGCCGCGACAGGGGCCAACCCCAGCAGTGGCGGTGCCCAGTTTAGCAGTTCCCACCGCACACTCAGCGCCCGCCGGGTCAGCGGGCAGTTTGAGGAGGAGGTGTCGAAGTCATGGGATGAAGACTGGGAGGATGAGGATGTGGAAGACACGTTTGACGCCATCATGGGCCAAATTGGGCGCTATGAGGCTTCAAGGGCCGCTTCTGCGTTCAGGTGAGGTTTGTGGAGGAGGGAAGTGAGGTGCGGCAGGAGGAAAACAGAGAGCGGGAAAGGAAAGAAGATTAGCCAGAAGGAAGAGGAAAGGAAGCAAAAAAAAACATGATGTTCCCCCCAATCACATGTTTTTTTTTTCTTTGCTTTTCTTCGTTACGTCGTTTCTTGTGCCTTTCCTATTTGACTCTTCACCACCAACACCACCTTTTACTGTTACTCCCATTACTACTACTGTAACTGCTTTCTTGCGGCGTTCGGCTGGTAGGTGTTGGCATCGATCAGGGCCAGGCAAGGTTGTTTTTTGCATGTTTACCCCCTTTTTTTCCCTCTGCTGTGGTTTTGCTGTTACTTTGTAATGTGCGTGTGTGTGTGTAACTCTGAGTCGTGTAGTGTGTGCATAAACGACTCGTTCCGCTATTGCCCTTGAAGGCAGGGGTGTCGGACGGGTTACACATGTGGGCCAGGACGATCCTTCGGCTCTGTACTAGCAAGCAGCCAGGCGCAGCGGCACCTGCGGCCGCCGGCTCGTCGTGGATGGCAGCAGCTGCGTGGGCCAGTTTAGGCAGTGAATTCGCTGGTGTGAGTGAAGATAAGTTTCTTCGGCCGAGTCCTGATGGGTTTTTGACGCCGCGTGCCACGACGGACGTGGTTGTGTCGGAGCAACTGCTGCAGTCGATGGTTGCGGAGAACGAGGAACGGTACAAGGGCATTGATGTGCGTGACCCCTCCTCGATGGCGGTCTACGAGGGGGAGCGTCCGCGGTGGATGACGCTGGGCAGTCAGGTTCGTGCGGTCTCCGAGTTCATTTCTGGGCACTTGTGCCATCACATCTCACTCCCTGAGTGGAAGGCCCTGTTTGACCTGCAGTATGCCGAGATGGATTTGACCTACTGGCTCTACGTGCTGCATGTTCACATGGTGAGCCGACGTGCCACCAGCATCCCCATTGAAAAGTTTAACCGCCGCCGCGAGGTGCTAGAGGAGATCCTGCTCACCATGTTTGAGAGCTGGGCCTCGACATCGGAAGATATTATGGGCCGCCCTCCGCTAAACAAAATTCGTTTTTACATCAAAGATATGTATTACGTCACGGCGGTTAACTTTGAGGAGGCCCTCCTGCACGATGGCGCAGGGGCAGACCTGATGCTTTTAGGATTTTTGATGAAATTTTGTCCGCTGCCGCGGCCGGAGGATGTGCCACTCTACACGTACTACTCGCTGGTGCACTACGTCCGCTTTCACACGGCCCTGCTGGACCGCATCCCTGACGAACTTATCGCGAAGGGAAACTTCAACTTTCTATCACCCACCGACTCCCGCATCTTTGAGCAGTACGACGAGGTTGCGCTTGACCGCGTCATCCGCTCGTGGACGGTGGACGTTGCGGACGCGGGCGAGTCCAACGAGGGGGGCGAAGCCAACTGATGCAGGCGCGTGCGTGTCTGTGTGGTTTGGTAGGTGGCTGGGGGCTGCTCGGACGAGGGCGACCCTCCTCCCACACGCACACACACAGACACACACACACACACATTCTCACGCAAGCAGAAAACCAACGGAGCATCGAGGCAAGAAAAAAAAAAAGAAAGGGAGGAAAGAAAACGAAAAAAAGAGGCGTCGGGAGGGTAAAGGCGGCAGAACGCAAACAAAAGAGTAAAAAGAAGGAAGAGACGCTGAGACGGATGGTGCGACCGAACGAAAAGGCAGCGGCGGCTGATGCTGCTGTCTGGGAGTTTCGTGCTGGGCGGGTTTTCTGCTTCCTAGAGCCACATGCACGCAGAGTTTTCTCTTTCTTTTTCCCTGTATTGTCTGGCTTCCTACGTCCTTTTTTGTTTTTGTTTTTGAGAGTTTAAACCAGGGACCCACAAGCGGCAGCCCCAGTTTGTTTATTTGATCTTATGCCACTGTTTTTCTCTGCTTTGCTTTGTTGGTTCTTGTTGCCAGCCAATAGTCGACGTGTAGCGTCCTCTCTTGCAGAGCTGTGTGGGGAAAACAACCACTACTACTACCCAAGGAAAAATGAAACGTGTGTTGGTCAAGGATCTCTCCGCCAACGTGTTAAAGTTGCCACGACTGCCGATTCCGTCGCTTGAGCAGACAGCGGAACGGTACCGCGCCAGCATTATCCCGCTGAAGCCACCGGAGACGGCGAAGGCCCACTTTTTGAAGCTTGACATGTTTGTCTGCAGCTCTGGCGTGACGCTGCAGAAGGCGCTTGTGGATGCCAATAAGGCGGCGGAGGCGAATGGCGGCTACCCGTACTCTTACATTGAGCCCATCTGGGACCGCATGTATTTGTCCAACCGCGCTCCGTTGCCAGTAAACACAAATCCGTCAATTCTCATCAAGAAAGTAAAAAACATGGGTGAGACACAAGCCAGCGTCGCAGCCTCCCTTGTATACGGTATCGCTAAATGGGTGCGGAACGTCCTGAAAGATGGTGTGGAGGTGCGTGACACAAATATGGACCTATCGCCGTTGCTGCGCCAGCTTGGGGCTTCATTGTTTCCAGGCGAGAAGGCGGACGAATTTCATACCACGCCATTGGAGAAGCTACGCCATATTGTTGTGTTGCATGATGGTCACCCCTATGCCGTTCGTGTTTTCGATGACCAGCAGGTCCCGCTGGAGCAGGCCGTGATTCAAAAGTGTTTGGAGTACATTCTTTCCATCACTCCGGATGCCGACAACACGACACCAGTGTCGGTACTCACTGCCGGCAGCCGCGAGATATGGGCTGGTGCCCACGCGGAACTAATCAAGACTCCAGGTAACGCGGAGACCCTACAGAAGGTGCGCGAAGGCATGGTGGTGTTGTGCTTGGACTCAAACAGGTGGAATAACAAGGAAAATGTAAAGAACGGAGCAATACTGCACGGAAATAAGGATGAATCGGAGAACAGGTGGTACGACAAGCACCAAATTATTGTCTCCGCGGATGGTGAGGTGGCGTTTAACTGTGAGCACGCTGGCAGTGACGCGCTGCAGTGGGCACGGTGGATCGGTGACGTCTTGCAGAGCATTGAACAGAACGTCCCAGCACCTGCGGCCGCGGCGGTTGATGCGACGCACATCACCGCCTTGGTGGAGCCCCTCCGGGTCACCTTTGGCAAGGCGTTTGCAGGGCACATCCGAAGTGCACGCACAGAGGTGCTGAACCTCATTGCAGACACCGCCTTGGGGCACCTGTACCTGCCGTTTGGCGCAACCCAGCTGAAGCAGCTTGGGGTAAGTCCTGATGCGTTTGTGCAGATGTGCTTCCACGTGGCCTTTCACAAGTGCCGGAACAAACTCGCGCCCACCTACGAGGCCGCCTCCACCGCGCGCTTTTTTCACGGCCGCACCGAGACTATTCGCTCCGCCACGCATGAGATGCACAAGTTAGCGGAGGCCATCAACAAGGCGACGAAGGACGATGCGGTGCCAGGCGAAGCAGAGCGAGGGACGCTGTTGGCGCTCATAAAGGCTGCCTCGGAGCGCCACGTCACAATCGCCCGGGCGGCATCCCGTGGCGAGGGTGTTGACCGACATCTGACGGCGTTGAACCGGTTGGCCGTCGAGCACGGCGATAAGGCTGCGCTCAACTTCTTCGACGATGAGACTTACAAGACGTGCTGCAAGTGGACGCTTAGCACGAGTAACGTCTCGTATCCGTGGATGGAGCGCCTCGTGTTTGGGCCTGTAACCCCCAACGGTTATGGCCTGGGGTATGTTGTGGACAAGAACGAGGTGCGCATCATGCTGTCTGCCTTCACCCGCAGCCCGTCGACGAACGTAGACGATATGAAGGCTGCGATTGCGCTCTCCGCGACGCGGTTGCACCAGGTTCTGTCCGCGGCCAAGCTTTGAGGGAGTGCGATGATGCCTCGTCACAGTGCACCAGCGCGAGCGTAGCAACAAACAGAGAGGAATAAAAAAAAAAAAACATCAAGAAAAGATGACCGATGGCAGAGAAATAGAGGAAAAGAAAAATGCAAGGAAAACAACACCAGCACGAAGAGTAGCTTAGCAAACAAACAAACAGAACAAAAAAAAAAATTATAGGGAATGGAGCGGACGAATTGACGGGTGAGCACCAAAGGCAGGGGATGAAATATGGAGAGGCCTATTGGCTTCTTTATGTTTCCGTCTTCTTTTGTTTTCTTTTTATCGCTCTCTTTATTTCACTCCCCTGCCCGCTTTGCCGCGTTGGGACGCTCCTCTTTTTTTTTTTTGCGTCGTCGCAGCGGAAACAAGCAGGCACGTTTTCTTCCGGCTGTTTGCTTGGCTGTCACAGAAACCAACCCCGTTGAACAGCGCTCTATGGGTTTGCTGGGCGAGAGAGTGAAGCGCCGTGGAGGAGAGCGTGCTGGGCAATGGTGTGCCTTGCCTTTCATGCCTGCGTCACACGGGTGGGTAGAAGCCTAAACAGGATGAAAATCTTGGGGGGGGAACAGTAGCAGAGAAAAGGAAAAGGGAAAGCAAGGTGAAACAAGGCAGCCTACGCTGCTGAGCACGATGGGCAGAGTGGGCCACTTATCGCATGTGGAGGAGACATTTTTTTTGTTTTTTTTTGCGTGTGTTGTTTTTGTTTTCTGTGCGTGCGTGTGTGTTGTTGTTGATTTTGGTGGGTTTTTTTTTTGTGTGTGTGTTTGTCTCCTTTTCCTTCAGTGATAAATATTATTAAGAGTGGTGGGTGGGTGTGGACGGGTACCTACTCCACCGCCCCTCCACACACAAATTGAGGAGGCAAGAAGGAAACGGAGCGGACCACGGAACAAACAGGCATAAATAGCCATGCAGAAGTAACGCTTGCATAAATACCTATTATATTTGTGCATGAACTCATCTATGCATGTCATGATGTCATTTTGTGGGTAGTGCATGGAGTTGTGGGAGCAGTTTCCACTTATTCCGTCTTTCTCCCTTTTACTTCCCCATGCCTAACTGGGTCCTATGTTGCTGCTGTCGCTGTCTCTTCACACTCAAATTGCATCCGACTCTTCCTCTTCTTGTTTTATGTGGTTTTACGGATGCGCACCCTCCCGCCCTTGTTGTGCGTTTTATTAAGTTAGTGTGGTGTCTGCTGCTGCTGCTGCTTGACTGTACTCATCCTTTGTCGCTCTTTTTTTCCCCTCCGTTTCCTTTCTTTGTGTCTGCGCCTGTGGGAGTCTTTGGTTGGTTAGTCGCACGGCCGCACTGCGTTGCACACCGAGGATGTCGTCGGCGTCGTTGGTGGCGAATACCCAGCAGCGAATTCTCAGCAGTCTCTCGCTGTCGGGGCAGGAGGCGGTGCCGTTTGCCACCCTACAGCGCGACCTCGCGCTGGACCAACGCACCGCAGCCGATGCCCTGCGCGGACTCATGGAGGGAGGGAAGGTGGTGCTGCGCCGCGGGAACACGGACGGAAGCGTGTACGTTGCTCTCTCGAACAGCATGCCGGAGGGCCCATCTCTGGTACTTGATGCGATAAGGTCCAGCGGGAATAGTGGAATCGACCAAACAACGTTGTGTGGCAAGGTTCGTCTACCCAAGAATGAAATCATCAAGTCTTTGCAGCTGCTTGTGGCTCAGAAGCGCATCAAGGAACGTCGTTGCTTCTCAAACCGCGCAAAGCGTATTTATCTGTTGTTTGAATTTGAGCCAAGCGATGAAATTACAGGAGGAACGTTTTACGGTGGCGAGGATTCTCGCGAGATGGATGTGTGGTTTGTCGATGAGATGCGACGACGTATAGTGGCTCTTGTGGCGCAGCGTCATTCGGTTTCGCTGGAGCAGATTACGCACTATTTGCACGAATCCCATGGGGGCAGCGTTACCGGGGAGGCGCCACTAAGTAGCGGCGACGGGGTGGTGGTGATGACGGCACACCCCAGTGGCCTCACAGTCACCTCCGCCAAGGGCAGTAGTGGAGGTAACAAGCGAATTTCGCAGCGGGACACGCAGCTGTTGGTGCAAACGTTGGTCCTAGACGGGGTTCTGGACTCCGTGACCGCTCCTGTGGGAGCCCCCCCGCAGTATCAGTTGGCAACCGGGAAAAACGTATTGCGGCACTTTACGGCAACGCTCGCCGCAGTGGGTGGTCGTTCATTAGGCGGCGCGACGTCCTCGCTCGAGGATAGGCGTGAACCGCTTGGGGACATTTCTGGCGGTGGATTGTGGGTCCCCGCCTCAGTTGCGCAGTCCAGCGCGTGGGCAATGCCGGTGGTGGGGTTGCCATGTTTGGGGTGTCCACAGCTCCCAGTGTGCTCCGTGAGCGGCATCGGTGTTGTTAACCCGCGCAACTGCGCGTACTTAAATGAATGGCTCAGCTAAACTGTCTTCGGTTTACAGCGGCGGCGAAGAGGCGTGATGAAGGGCGAGTTGTAACTGGGCTCAAGGAAAATTATTTTTGCCTTGTTTTTTTTTCCCCCGTGTTGTTTTTGTTGTTTTTAAAGCTACTTTGTGTCTGTGTGGCAGCTTCTCCGGTTCCTGCTTTTTTTTTATTTATTTATTTAGTCTACGTGTGGAATCCACGAGTTTGTCACCACAGTCATGCAGCTCGCATGTATGACTCTTGGATTTCTCTTTGCTCCTTATTTTGCTTTTTGCGTTGCCTGCCTGGCCCGGTGCGGCTGAGTTCTTCCCTTTTGCTGTCATTTTTCATTGCGAAACAGTGAATTGCCTGGCCATAGCCGTGGCGTGCGTGTGTGTGTGTGTGTGTGTGTGACTGTACCGCACAGCAGATAGCAGAAGAAGTGGTTGAGGGTCGTCGTGGGGGAAAATGTGGCAGCTTCACAACGTGCGCTTGCCGCCGCGGAGGTTGTGTGACGCAAAGCCGTTGATGTCACCATTACAGGGGGGGTACACGCGAGGTGACGCGTGTCACTCTTCTTTTGCAGGTGGCGGACACGAAGACGCGTCGGAGTCGGAGCCAAACTCGCAGGCGTCATTGCAGGCCTGCTTTGTCGCACCGCAGCCATGCACGTCATCCTCACCGGTTGAAGCGGCGTCGCAGGAATCGCTGCAACCGCAGAAGCAGCCGCCGCAAGAGCAGCAACAACTTGTCATTCGACAGGAAGACATACGGGACGAGGACTTTCAGCGGCTAGAGGTGTTGGGTGATGGTTCATACTCTGTTGTGGTTGCCGCCCGTCATTTGCCGACCCAGCAGCTGGTTGCACTGAAGGAACTCTCGCGACGACGCCTGAAGGAGTTGGAGCTGGAGAATCAGTTGCAGTGGGAGATCAACGTTCACCGTACGCTGCGCCATCCCAACGTGGTCAGGATGCTGAGCTACTACGTCACCCCACAGAACGTTGTGCTGGTGCTGGAGTTGTGTCCCTGTGGGACGCTTCTGCAGAAGCTGAGGGCAATGCCGCAAGGAAGGTTTGATGAACGACGGGCGTCGCGGTATGTGCGACAGGCCGCACGGGCGCTAGCGTATCTGCACGGACATGGCATTGCCCACCGCGACTTGAAACTAGAGAACGTTTTTTTAGATGCGCGGGGTGTGGCAAGGCTGGGAGATTTTGGGTGGAGTAAGGCCGTTGAGGAGCCGACGGTGAAGCACGACCCCGCCCCTCATTCGGACAACTGCGGCACTACCTCACACAGTGCGGGCGGCGATGATGCGAATGTGTGTGGTGGCGGCGGCCGGCTAACGGTGTGTGGCACGCTGGACTATTTGTCCCCGGAAATGCTGTCTGGCATGCCTCACACCTTTAAGACTGATGTGTGGTCTCTTGGTGTCATGCTCGCGGAGATGCTCACCGGCGCGCCCCCCTTTTACTGCGTGTCACACCAGGGCACCCTCGACGCAATTCGCGAGGCGGACCCTCACTTGGGCGACGACGTTCATATCTCATCACTGGCCCGTGAATTGGTGCTGACAATGCTGCAGAAGGACCCGGACGCGCGTCCAACAATGGCAGAGGTGCTGCAACACCCATGGACGAGACCACACCGGGAGAAGGCGAAGTAACAAGAGGATGAAAAGCCTTGGCGGTGCACGACCACATCCACAAATGAGGAGACAAAACACGGCGTTTGCCGCCTCTTTGGCTGCAGAAGTGTACGTATACAAGTACCTTTGTGTTTGGGAGGTGCCTTTGTCTTTATATGCAAATGTTGTGGGTGTGTGACCAGATGATGAACGTGGGGGGGGGGGGGAGGAGGGGGCACAGGCATGAGGTCACAAAAGTGACCGTCTTGCTCCGCGCATTTCGCTTTAGAAGGATATACCTTCGTATTGTTATTGTTCTTGTTTTATGTCTCTCCTGCCACCCAAGCAGACACACCCCAGTGGGCGGGAATCCCGTGATAGGGTAAAAGGCGACAGAAGGAGAAGGAGTGTATGTGTATGTGTATGGGAGAAGATCTCCGGAGTGGGCGGGAGTTTGTGTCTCTTCTTTCTCCTCTTTTTCTCTCGGTGGTTGCGCGCACCACTTTTTGTTTGGGTTGCATGGATGCGGTGCGGTGCGTGCGGCGTCAAGTTCGCACTTTCTGAGTCTTGCGCAGTGCACTGCACGTGGTGGCTCGCTCCTTTTTTTTTGTTCTTGCCCGCTGCCTCCTCTCACCGCTCACCAACAAAGTCACTCGAGGACCCGGGCAAGGAGAAGCTCACGACAGAGTCAGGGAGTTGCGAAGGAAGAGTAGAAGCAAAGAGCGCCTATTTTGTTGCTT
>NW_021705860.1:39728-51326 GCF_003719475.1 Trypanosoma rangeli
GTTGTTTCCGCCAGTTTTTTTTCACCCCCTTTTTTCCTTTTTCTTTTCTGGCGCTGGTGCTTTGTCGGGGCGCCCGAGAACCCGTCCCCTCACCGCCCCTCGCGCGCACGACACGCACACACACAAGCAACAACAGCAGCAGCAGGCACCAGGGGAGTACTGGCGTTGTTTTTTGAGCTAATACTATTAAAGGTTGGGCGGGCGGAGAGGCGGAGTTGCGTTGCGTGAAGAAGGAGGACGTTGAGCAGCTAAATAAATATTTTAACCGAAAGGAAACAACGACAACAAAGGCAGCGTCGGGTCTGAAGTTGGGCCCGGTCCACAGATAAAAGCACATATCAAGTCTCCTTGTGGGGCAAGGCAGAGATTCCTTCCTAGTAGGAAGCTGAGGAGACGGTAACTAACACACCACTAACGTGGGATTACATATTTTTGCATCTTTGCGTTCGCGTTGATTTCAGATCATTGGCTACAAGTGCAGAATCTGCAGCGGCAGCAGCTTGGGTGTACTCCCGTGCGACTAGAGAGCATGGATGAGGTGGACTCCAACCCCCTTTCGGCGAGTGCAGCGATGCGCGAGGCGGGGGCCGTGGCGTCTGCGTCGTCAGAGTCCGATTTCTTTTTTGGCGCCGACGTGTTTGCGGAGAAGCTGTTCCTCGATGACGAAAACGACGTCTCCAGCGAGGACAACAACATCGACGCCCGTTACGATAGGGTGGGAAGCGGCGACAACGGCACTTTGATGCAGGCTCCGCGCTCAGAAACTCAGAGCCGTACAAACCTGTTTATAAGTAACCTGCCGCACAAGATGGAGCAGCAAGACTTGGAGAAGTTGTTTTCCCCCTATGGGCAGATTCTCTCAGCGGCGGTTATGCGCAATATTCATACGGGTAACAGTCTTGGCACCGCTTTTGTGCGGTACACCACCACGAAGGCGGCAATGTGTGCCATTGAGGCGATGTCAGGAAAACGGGTGAATGGACGAGCGATCATCGTCCAGTGGGCATGGAAGCAGCACGATGGCACCCCCGTTGGTGAGGCTCGCAAAAAAATTTGCAAACTCTTTGTTCGAAACATTCCACTGGATATTAGCACCACCGACCTTGAGGAGATGTTCAGTCTTTACGGCCCGATCAAGTCTGTCTCGATTCATAAAGACACTGCACCTGCTACCGATAGGCGCTCAGAGCGTCACATCGCCTTCATCACGTACCTTGTGGCTGGTGCTGCTGTGAAGGCTGCCGAGGCGGTTCACAACACCCGTCCCTTCCCTACTTGTGGGAAAGTTCCGCTGATGGTAAAACTAGCGGAGGACATCCCGCAGCACAACCATCATGGCACCGGCAGCAACAACGTTAACAATGCCTTGAAAGGTCAGAGGCAGCTACGGAGTGGTGGGGGGAGAACGTCTCCCGGGCAGGAGTCAGGTTACAGTGGCTCACCTGCACAAGGATGCCTTCCAGTTGGAGATGGCATACGTGGACTGGCTGTTGCACCCGGCTCCTTTGTTCCTGTGATGACGTCTGGTGGTGGCCTCATGTTGCCTGCCTCAGTTCCGGGTGCAGTGATGGGAACTAAAGCGCCTCATCCCTGGGGGGCGCCGATGCTCTGGCCGCAGGGAACAGGAGTGCCGTTTGCGTTTTACAGTGGAGGTGTGGCGGCAACCCCCGCCAAACCACATGCCATGAACAACACGCTTGTCACTGTTCCCTCTCGACTACCAGTTTCATGCGTGAATTATGAGGGGTTCGCATCGCCTCCCACGTACACGGCGCTGTTGTGCCCAGCCACGCTCGAAGCCTCCTCTGAAACGCGGGCGGATGGGCTGGGCGGAAACTCCACGTTTGGTGTCTCCGGGTTTCCTTTTTTCTTAGGGAAGAGACACACGGCGCTGCCAACGGAACGCGCGGCAATGACGGTCACCTCACCACAAAGCGACGCCGGGTTTAGATAGCCCTCCTCGGGGCACCGCACCCGTGCCGCTGGGAGTTGGTGTGGGGTTAACGCAGAGCAATGTTAAGTGGCGTCGAATGCATTTTATTATTATTATTATTTTTCTTTTTTTAGGTTGGAAAAGAGTTACTCAACCGCATGATTGATGCTTGCTGGCAGCATGTGGTGTGTGTGTGTGTGCGGAGAGGAGACTGACGAGAGGGCGAGTGGGAGTAACGTGTACGCGCGTAAAGGCGGACAAGCGAGATCCGTGTATTTGTGGGTGCATTCTGTGCAAAGCGCGGGGCTGCGGGGGTGGGGTGCGAGAGGGAGAGGGTAACCAGTAACGAAGTGCGTGCAGAACGACACGCAAAACACACACAACAACGACAAGAACAGAGAGTTGATGCGTCCGGAGCAAATGTGCAGGGCGGATTTACGGTGTGCATACATACAGGCGCCGACATAGCGAGGTGGAGGGAAGGGGAGGGACTGTAGGATGTAGCAGGACATGTGATGTGATGTATTGTGCATTGTTGGTTGGACTGCGAGGGGCGGTAATTAATTTTATGAATCTTTTTTTTTTGCTCTGCTTTTGCTGCGTTACGTATCGGCGCCTACATTTTTAGAATGCCCCGTTTTAGACAATATTTTTATTCTTCTTTTTTCGTCTTCGTTCCATCTTGTGCGTGCGTGCATGCCCTTCACACCGTCCTTTTTGTTTAGCTCCATCATGGTTGACTGGGTGTCAGTGGAGGTAAGTGGCTGCCGTGTATTGGCGTCTCCAGGCGAGAGAAGGGGGAAAGTTGTGACCTACGGCACCCTTTGAAGTACACTAGGAGCTGTGTGTGTGTGTGTGTGTGTGTGTGTGTGTGTGTGCTCCGCTTGTAATGGGGAATTCTTTTTGTTGGCTTGCAGAGCGTAATCGCAATTTTATGTAATGCGGTACACAACTTCAGTAGCACACGACGCGGCCAGTGAAGGGGGTTGGGGGTGGAACGGCGTGAATCATCGTTGGTCAGTGTTTTTGAACGCCTGTTTGTGTGCACTCCACGCCCGTGTAGGGAGCGTACTAGGAGCATACACATTTATATTTACATTGCCAAAACACTAACGCCGCGTCTATTGCGTTGCGACGTGCTTTGTTTTCTCTTATTGTTGAGCTAAAGGCGATAGTTTTCTTCCTCTGTGTGTGTTTCTCTGTGTGTATGCGATATCCTGTTGTATATTTCGCTTGCGCCTTTGTTTTCTTTTTCTGCACCGCTGCCGCCATTTTCCTGCTATGGCATTGTTCGTGCGAGCGGAAGTGAGGGGAGCAGGATGGATGGCTAGGCAAATTGGTTGGGGAGAGGGAAGCCGAACTCCCTGCAGTTTTCCTCTTTTTTCATCGACGGCTGCGCTCATGTCCGCGTCCACAGTATATATTTGTGTACTGGACTCAACGAAATGACATGCGAGACGTCATTGTGGGACGGACGGTTTTTTTACCCATTTGTGCCGCCGTCTTTGCTGCTGTTGTTACTGTCGGGGCGGCGGCGGCGGCTGTGTTGGTGGCTATTTCTTCTTCACTTTGATTTTTATTTTACTTTTCTCCTTCACGCGTTGTCGTCTTTGTTTGTTTGCCGCGGCGTGTCTTACGCGCCCGGTGAGAGGGATTTGCACTGCTTCGCAGGAGGGAAAGGGAACGGTAGCCGAGGAGAGCAAGCGGGGCAAGATGCCGCCCAAACGTGCCAAGGGCGTGACCTTCAAGCTTGTCCACCCGTCGTACGATGACGCCGAGCATGAGGGTGCGAAGAACACCGCCGTGATGGTGGAGGAGCAGGAACTGCGCAAACACCTGCCGTCAACTGCAACGCGCCGCCGTCGCCAGCGTGGGGATGAAAGCGATGAGGATGAGTCGGCAACAGTCAGTGACTTGGCGCGGGAGTGGACCACTACCACGTCCTTCGCGTCGTCCGTGCCGCAGGGGGGCACCGTCCGGCTGCCGGAGGAGGACGCGTATATGAACAAACACAACTTTCTTCGTGCGCAAGACTCAGATGATGCGGACGACACCCACGGCAACCTCGGTGAGGAGGACGAGGAGGATGAAGACAAGTTGTTTGCGGACCAGGAGGAGGTGGAGTTCACAGACGACTTCCTTCGCGAGCTGGTGTTTGGCGATGGCGGTGGCGACGAGGAGGAAGATGACACCGACGGCGACGGCGGTGCTGAGATCGTCACGGGGCACGACGAGTCCGTCTACGTCCAGCACGATGTGACAAAGAGAGGCGTGGACCGCCAGTTTGCGCGGATGATGCGGGAGTTTGACGTTGATGCCCGCCTCAACGACGCCTACACGGACGATCCTCGTGCCCATGGGGCTCTCGAGGTGGATCAGTACCTGCGCGCACTTGAGGAGTTTGTGGTGGACAGAGCCGGTGTCGACTACGGTACCGCCGAGCCGCGGCGAAATAAGGGATTAATACATCAGCTAAAAAACATGGTTCTCTCCGCCGGCACAGAGATGGGGCCCAGTGGGGAGTTGTACACCACAACCGTTTTGCCGGACAGGCAGACACGTTTTATGGAAGAGTTCCAAAGAGAGACGGAGGAAATTCGACAGGCCGCCCTTCATCGCATGCAGTGGCAAAAGCCAGATGGCCCAGTGGAGAACTCCGCGGGTGAGGAGGGGGAGGTAGGGACGTGGCCTGGGGAGACGGAGGCGGAGGACGACGAGGCCTACGTGTTAAGGGAGGTGCGTGATAAGGCAAATCGTCTAGACTGCGAGACGGTCGTCTCGATGTATTCAACGTGCTTCAACCAGCCCAACGTTATCCGGGCGCCAGCCACAGGAAGACGACGAAAGAGACACGGGGCCTCCACCTCCTCCCCCTCAGCAGCAGCAGGAGGAGGAACAAAAACAACACCAACTGAGGAGGACGAGGAGACGGTGCCCGAGTTAGTCACGCAGCCACTCGCCTTTGAGCGCTACAAGGGGGAGACAAGGGAGGAAAAGAAGTTGCGGCAGCAGCTGGCAAAGCAGGTGCAGCGTGAGCGACGTGGCAAGAAGCGGGAGCTGAAGGAGGCTTACAAGAACCTTGAGGCAGATGAGGTGAAGCGGTCGAAAGAATCCCAAGCAGCAAAGAAAACTGTACACTTCTTTTAGGACGGATGTGTGCGTGTACGCGCGTGTGCAATTTTTCCGGAATATGTATGGAGTGCGCACTGCGCCCCATCTCTTTTTTCTCCTCACAAACGAAGTACGGTGTGGTCCTCTCGCTTTTCTTGCAGCTGTGTGTGGTGGCGGACTTCTTTTGTGGTGCATAAAATACTCCAGGGAAGTTGAATACAATAAGTGGCGGGTAGCTCACATTAAAAAAAAAAATAAGAGCAATTGAAGACACACAGGAATACAAGCCGCTTTTGATTAATAGTCAGTGAAACACATGTAGCCGTGGGGGTGAGGGTGATGTGATTCCGGCGCTCTTAATGCGGCCCTGTCTAAGAGACCCACGCACATGCATACATAACTTTTTTTTCTTTTTACCGATTCGCACACACGTCTTTTGCGCCTGGAAGGAAGTCGAAGGAACCGGCTGCGTTGGATTGGTGCGACGAATGGTGTCCTTCACCTGCAACGCCTGTCAGGATGTGGTGAAGAAGCCGAAGGTCAATGGCCATGCCATGCAATGTGGGGGCGCCTCCTTCACTTGTGTGGATTGCATGAACGTGTTTGACCTACATACGATTAAGACGCACACCTCGTGCATTACCGAAACGGAAAAGTACCAGGGGAAGTGGAGACAGAAGCAGGGGCCAGCGGCAGTAGCGAAGAGGAGCGGCGGTGCTGACGACAGTGACGACGAGGAAACCGGCAAGGACAAATGGCAGCCGCTGCGGCCGCCCCGACCTCCTATGAATTTGGGCAGTGACTCTGACTCCGACGATGATGCGTGGGTGACGAAAAGGAAGAAGATGGAGTCGAAGGAGGGTCAGGCACGCAACGGCTCTCTGCACAAACGGGCGAAAGCCACCACACCACCCAGAAATGAGGCTGAGGTGCATTGTACCACAAAGCGACCAAAACAAGAGTCACTCAAACTGCCGAGGGCGGTGACGGCGGCGGACTGCATTGTGCCGAGTTTCGTGCTGGGCACGGATGAGGAGGTGGCGGAGGTCACCCGCTGGATTATGGAGGATGTTGGTGCAACACCGCTCAGCGTGCGAGGGCTCGCAAAGAAGATGGTGGAGCGGTACAACAGCCGCATCGCAAAACATGTGCAGCACGCTATTGAGACAGCCATTGCGAATGGGAAGCTGCGTGTGAGGAACGGTGTGGTGACGTCTCCCTGAGTGGGCATACCGCCGTGTTTTTTCCTTCAGCTTGGACTTCCGCGGGAGGGAGGGAGGGAGGGAGGGAGAGGGTGAGCAGCGGGAGGATGGTGAGGAAAAGATAATATTTGTGTCCGGGTGCGTCTCTAACGCCTGTCAGTGTGGCTTGCACCCCGCAACGGAGTCAATGAGTAATAAACCTCGGAATAAATTAGGCGGGTAACAACGCCTGGCAGTGTGTGTTTGTGTGGGAGCAACGGGAGGAGGAGGGAGACAGATTTTACGTGATTTACGCGGCGACGGTGATAGTGGCCATGACTGCGCGTTTCTTTTTTGCCCTCTGTCTTTGGGCCGGTCATACGTCGTATGTGGGGGAGAGCTAGCGAACAGTGAAAGAAGGAAAAGCAAAGGTTAAGGTGGAATCACAGCAAACAAGCAAAGCAACAACTGTGAGATATATATGTATATATAATATATCTGCATATCTTTAGGGTAACAAAATAAAAGTTGTGAACCGCATATAAGGAAGAATACAAGATTGGGCGTAAAAGGAAGGTTTGCATAGTTATAAGTTTGGAGTATCATAAGAAGAAGCAAGGGATGTCAGACTTGCCTCCTCTTCAGACGCTTCACTCGCGAGTCGTTTTCGCCACGCCGCGCGAATCTGGCTTACCGTTGGAGCGTCCATCACAAGAACGTCAGCAAAATCGATCCGCCACTGGGAAACAATCGGAAAACATCGATGACCTTTTGAACAGCGAGGCTCCCATTATTCTTATTGACCAGCATAAAATCAGTGACTTCATGCGGTTTCGAATGGTTTTTATTGGAATGCTTCTTTTTATTAACTCCTCTACACAGGGGCTTCATGCACTTTTTGCCATTTACATGGAGAATAAGTACGGTTATGATGTGCGCACTATGGTGAACATTTATGCGGCAGGTACAGCCTTTGGCCTGTTTGTCTTTCCCTTTGGAGTCATGTACGATTTCTTTGGACCAAGGATTGTTGTCGGGGTAGCAACCGTAATAACGGCGCTGGGGCATCTTCTTTTTGGACTGACATTTGCTGAACACATTAAAGCTTCGGAGACACGCTTTTGCATTTTTTTTGCATTGATGAACTGGGGCTGCTACGCCTTTGACGTGGCGGCCTTGCCCGCTGTTTTGACATACACCCCTCGTGACCGAGCTCAGCCGGCTGGACTGCTGAAAACCTTTTCTGCACTGGGCTCCTCCTTGATTTCGTGTATCTTCCGTGGGTTCTTCAACAACCATTTTGACAACTTGATGTACTTTCTCACGGTGCTGGTTCTTGTGTTTGGGGTGATTGGAACCGTCTGCATAAGTGATGCCCCGTATAGGATTAACCGGTGGGAAAGTTCACGCATCACACTAAGGGACCGTCTGAAGCGATACCTTGTTCGGAATCGTTACATGTCACAGCTTATGCCAAAGCGCCGTTTCGCCGTACTGTCTGTTGTGTTATTGGTTATGAATGTGTATCTGTCGATACAAGCCATTTGTGCAGCGTATTACCGCAAACAAATGACAGTGGAACAGTACAGGGGCCTAGCTATTGGTGCCATTCTTATTGTTTTATGTATTCTTTTCCTTGTCGTGCCACTACACTCGATTGACGGCGATACCCTACAGGATGAAACCGTTCTTCAAAGGGCAAACGAAAAGGCGCGTGAGTTGGAGGAAAGGCGATTATTTTTTTCGAAACGCACGAACAAAGGAGCGGATGATGGATGCGAAGAAGCCGCGGAAGAGGAGCATACGCAGCAGCAGGAGGAAGGGGGGCATGGGGCGAGCGAGGCAGTTGAGGTAAACGACCCCTCCCTTGATGCTCTGGACCCACCGTTACGCCGTGCAAGTGGCCCTGCGGTGCCGTATGGCGAATCCTCGGAGTATGAGGGTGAGAAAAAGAACACTGACGATAAAAACGACGGAGCAAATTCCGAGTACCTTACTGTGGAGGTTGAGGCCAACCTCATTGAGGCTGAGAATTTAATTATAATGGAAAATGCATCTGAAAATGGGCCTCAACTCACTCAGCGCTGGTTGAATAATTCTTCTATTGCCACCAACATGAGGCCTTCCAATATTCCTTCAGGGGGTGAGGAGGACGAGCCAGACACTGCTGGAATGGATGTTCTTACGCGTCAAGTTTCGACATACAACCGACCATACGTTGAAACCATCACCGTGTGCGGTGAAGTGTTTGTCACCCCCATTTATGAAACAACATTTTTGCAGAGTTTGACCTACGTGGATTTGTGGCTCTTGTGGTACACCGTATTTGTCGTGTGGGGTGTGGGCATGGCAATGACGGCGAACTGGAACATCCAGGCCATGGTTGCCACCGTTTTCCGTGGTCTGGATTACGAGACCTATGTTCTCTTTGCTACCATGTCGGGTATCTCAACCGCGTTTGGTCGAGTGTCCATCGGAACATTTGAAATTTTACTGGTTTACTTTAGTAAAAAGACAGGTGTCCTGCTTCCCGCCACCGTTGCATTGCCGTTTCCAAGCGCAGTACTGGCACTGGCTCTCATCTTCTACCTTTCATTCCCTGGGAACTACTCACTTACTGTAGTGTATATGATTGCTGGATGCGCCTACGGTTTTAGCACCTCACTCACTATATATATCATTGGTATTATCTTCAGACACGACATCGGAATGCACTATGGGTTTTGCTGGTTTGGTGCCTCCCTCGGCATTGTGCTGCTCTACCGCGTGCTCTTTTTCCACGTGTACGATGAACACAAAATTGTTCTTCCTCCCAATGCTCCTATCAAACTACACGGCCGCTGCACCGGGCGCAAGTGTCTGCAGATCACGCTGATTGTGTACCTTATTCTCGCCATTTCATCGGTCGGCACAAGCTACTGGCTGCACCACCGCTACTGGAAGTTGGTTCGCGGCAAACTTAAGTACAAGCGCGTTATAACACACTTTGTGAAGAAGCGTTTTCGTCGCATTAATGAAATGAAGAAAAAAGACGGCGCAAATGGGGGATAAGCACAATGAACCTCAAAGTATGTTTTATTTATTTATTTTATTTTTATTTTATTTTTTAAGCGTGCGAGAGGGACAGTTACGGCTTACAGACGATTGGTGAGAAAAAAAACCATTAAAACTTCTTCCCCCCATCCCCACGCAAAACAAAAAAAAATGCACTTTTTTGCCTTGTTGATGCGTGTATCTCTTTCTTAAAAAGTAAGCTTCACAACTCATCCAGCTTAACTCGCTCCGCTTCACATGTGAAGGAGAGGCCAACAGCTACCTGCAGCTCGCCGGTTTGTTTAGAATTTAACGATGAGGGGCAATGCTGAGGCGTCGCTTTGGACACGGCATTAGCTGGAGATAAGTCATTTATGGTTCTTATTGGAGGTAATGAAAAATGAGACAAAAGAAGAAGCTAATTTTGTTCTATTGTATTCTTCACCACCGTGTTCCTCGTAATTGCGTTTAGCACAACAGGGGATGGGGTTCTCCGAAAGCATCCATTTTTATTTTTTTTCTATTACTTTTGCTATGAATACATGTACAGGCTTCACCCCACCTTTTTTTTTTTTGCTTGGATTTGTTGTGTGGGTGTCTTTCGTCAGACCCTTTGTATTAGGGGTGTGCCACAAGCTTTTATGTGCGGGCGTGTGTGTCAGGAGGGGACAGAAGCAGAAGGAAACCAAAAATTAATAATCAACAACATCTAAAAAAGGGCAGGGACCTATGAATATTCACGTGTGTGAATAATAGTAAAGACAAGATGTGTGAGATGGGAAGCACAAGAAAATAAAATGCGAAATAAAATAAAATGCGTGCCTGTGGGAGTATACACATTGCCCTTCTGATTGTTAGCATTGGTGGGGATCTGTGAGCAGACCTCAAAGGGAGTTGGTGGTCAGGTGAACTTATTAAGTAATTTTCGTGAAACTCTTGCGCATTCCCTTTACTATTTGCTCAGGGTTCTTGGTGGGCACATGCGGAGTGCTTTTGAGTCCTTTCGGTTGCTGACGCAGAACTATTGAGAGCAGCAGGTGCACTTTTGCCAGCCTCGACGCAGGCCGGAGGAGGCTGGATCCTGTCCATTACCCCTCGTGGAGGAAAGGCCGACAATAGCTCCCCAAGGATGGATGGCGCGGCCTCGAGATAGGAATGAGGACCCACATGAGGCGTACACGATGTGTTAGGGCCTTTTCCGCCCATTTACCGGTCGTGTTGGCGCAGCCAACCTTCTGATTGCATTTGCGTGCTTGCTGTTCTCTGTTTGGGGTGGGGGTGCGCCTGCCCGCGGAGACACGGTGATTCTTTTGTCCCCCTACAGCAGACAACGCCGTCGCTGGGCTCGCACGTTGGAACATGGCTTGTAAGGCTAGTCCAGGGATTCCGCAGCTTGTGCGTAGAGCCGTTGCAAGTGTTGCGGAAGTCGTCCCGCCGCGGTGGGCAGCGCCGTTGTATTTGCGTGCTTGGGCGCCTAGACGCACACCATGCGCGTGTCACGGAAATCCAACGTCTCACTTGTCATGGGCGTGGCATTGCACGGCAGAGAGAGGCTTTGGTTCTTCCAGCTGCGAAGGGTGTCGAGGTGGCAGGGGACATCGTTAGCGCTCTCACAGCCCTTCTCTCACACAGGCAGAAGCACGGGCGGCTGCTTCTGCCTTGTCGACATGCCCTGAACATTTAGCTCAACGCATTGGTGTCTGCACAGCCACTGCCGCCTTGCAGGGTGACACCACTAAAGGAGGGGCAACGCGTCTTGATGCAGCAATTGGACGTGGCATTGCATTGCAGCCAAGAGGATGGCGAGTGGCGTGGTCATGACTTGAGTTCTGGTGGGAGGCCTCTCTTGCGAGGGGGGAGCGGCGGTTGCGGGGTCCTAACGGCTGCCACGTTGTGGACTTATGGCGAGGCCTCAGTTTTTGTAGATTGCTTTGTGCACCAATTGGTTTACTGGTGTGCGTGTGTGTTTGGTGGGTCTCCTCCGAGGTGGGAGGGTGCGCCCGCTGAGCCAAACTACGATCTCCTTGCTTTGCTCTTTCCTTGTGCGGGGAGAAGGGGCAAAGGCCCCCACCAGGCGGATCCTCCTCGCGGACGTGCCGCGTCATAAGATAGTGTTTGCTCCGCTGGTCGTGAGGTATCGTTGTCTATTATTGTGGTTAGTTTTGTGCGTGCGTGTTTTAATTGCGCTCGTGTGTAGGTCTGGAACTCTTCTCTTGCTTACTGAAGCCGGTGCGCCAGCTTGCGAAATGGCGGCGGCCCGGAGGCACTCGGTCATGAGGAGGCCGTCTGAGATGTTTGCTTCTCAATGGCTGTGCGAGCGCAGGCGTGAAATGCAATGAA
>NW_021705857.1:0-552 GCF_003719475.1 Trypanosoma rangeli
GGGGGGGGGTTATGAAATGGCAGCAGGGTGGTGTCCGTGAAGAAGAACGTTAGGGAACAGCGGAGAGCAGGAGCCGCATTTTATGTGCCCGTAAAGGGATCAGCACGTGGTGTGGGGGGCATGCGATGAAAAGGGGAAAAACAGCAGACACTTTTTCTTTTCACTTGCATTGTCTCGCGCATCTCCGTGTTGCTTATATTTGTATATGCAGAAAGATGTCAAGATATACACATATGCCTGGCCCTCTATTTCTAGTGAATCGGACGTGGGGACGACTTTATTGGTCTCTGTGTGGATAAATCTGTCCGCATCGACTCTAAAGAGTTGCCACAAACGTCTCAATAAAACATAAAGCTACTAAAAAAGTTGAGATTTTTTTCTTTTTTTACTCCTACTGAAGAATAAAAATAAGGAAAGAGGAGAAGGTGCCAAAAACGTTTGTTTTTTTTTTCCTTTACCTTTTCCTTGTTTCTCGTTGACTTTTTTTTTTTTAGTCACTTATGTGAACTGAACATTTTTCTTTCCTTTGTTTGTTATTTTCCGTGTACCTTT
>NW_021705857.1:826-3171 GCF_003719475.1 Trypanosoma rangeli
AGCAGGGTGGTGTCCGTGAAGAAGAACGTTAGGGAACAGCGGAGAGCAGGAGCCGCATTTTATGTGCCCGTAAAGGGATCAGCACGTGGTGTGGGGGGCATGCGATGAAAAGGGGAAAAACAGCAGACACTTTTTCTTTTCACTTGCATTGTCTCGCGCATCTCCGTGTTGCTTATATTTGTATATGCAGAAAGATGTCAAGATATACACATATGCCTGGCCCTCTATTTCTAGTGAATCGGACGTGGGGACGACTTTATTGGTCTCTGTGTGGATAAATCTGTCCGCATCGACTCTAAAGAGTTGCCACAAACGTCTCAATAAAACATAAAGCTACTAAAAAAGTTGAGATTTTTTCTTTTTTTACTCCTACTGAAGAATAAAAATAAGGAAAGAGGAGAAGGTGCCTAAAAACGTTTGTTTTTTTTTTCCTTTACCTTTTCCTTGTTTCTCGTTGACTTTTTTTTTTTTTTAGTCACTTATGTGAACTGAACATTTTTCTTTCCTTTGTTTGTTATTTTCCGTGTACCTTTATTTTGTTTCTGCTCCACAGGATCAAGAAGATTAGCTTTTTGACGATCTTTCTTGGTGTCCCCTTGCGCATACGATGAGCCTGCAGTGTATATTTCTTCCTGTGTGTCTATTTTTTATTTATTTTTATTGGTGCTGGTGGGGAGAATACATTCTGGACTTTGAATTCACAGGAAGGTTTACTCTGTAGGAGTCGATAAGTAGGGTTTTCTCTTCTGCCTCGCAACCAGACAGCAAGGAGCGTATACAATTTTGTTATTTTGGCATTGCAGTGGGTAATTTGCTGTGTTTCTGGCCCAGTCCATGATGGTACTCGGGTTTTCTTCTTGGGCTGAATTTTACGTCTATGCGACGTGTATTCTTTTGGGTGTCTCTATGTTGATGCCAATGAATGCCCTGACATCAGCACCACGGTACATGGTGGATTACTACCGTTATGTAACAGGGAACCCCAAGGCCGAACCCAACTTGCCGGTCTTTTGGGCCAACATTTTCACCTTTTATAATGTTGTTTCGTTGGTGACGCAGATTATATGTGGACCTACCGTATTGACCCGCTTGGCGAGGAGACTGTCTCTCAGCAACCGCTTTATTTTTGCGCTTACATCTATGATGCTGGAGGTTCTCGTGATAGTTGTGCTTCCGACGGGAAAAATCTCACAGAATTCCGCCATCGTCGCGTTTATTATTGTCACGATTGTGGCGGGTGCAGGCAAGTCATACTTGGAGGCAACGTGCTACGTGTTGGCTGGAACCATGCCCCCGAAGTTCATGTCAGCCGTCATGTTTGGTTGTGGCTTCTCGGGTCTGATTGCGTCGACGATGCAGTCTATCATTAAGGCATCCATGGTGAACACTTATGAATCGGCACTCACGCAGGCGCACATTTACTTCTCACTTGCGTTGGGAATTATGCTTATCTCGCTCATCATGGCACTGTTGCTGCGGTACAACTCCTTTGCCCAGACGTACGTTGCCGAATACCGCATGCTGAAACGCTCCCAGGATGAAGAAAGGCGGAATGCCGAGGTTTTGGATGGATGCTACTTGGAAGAAGTGAAGAACGGGGGCAATTATACTGTGGACAAGGATGAACCAAACGCTGGAAAGGATTCCGTCGGAGATAGCGAGAGCTCACCGGATGCTGCTGAGGCCAATATGACAACTGCGGAGCAGCTGTTGGCAACACCTGTGATCCCAGTGATAAAGAAGATTTATTCAATGCAGATTGCATGTTTTTGCTCCTTCTTTTTGGCACTCATCATTTTCCCCAGCTTTGTGATTCCCATTGACCGCGCCCACGAATGGTTTGCTACCATTGCTGTCCTTTGTTACAACGGTGGCGATGCCGCTGGCCGGTTCTTGACATCCTTCAAGGTGTTTTGGGTTTCTCGTCGCGTCACGCTGTATGCGATCTTCGCCCGTTTCCTGTTTATCCCGCTGATATTTTTGTGTATCTATCACTACATTCCTGGCCATGTCGCGCCTTGCATTTTCATGTTCCTTATTGGCCTGACGAACTTCTTTGGTGCACTGACGATGGTCTACGGCCCCGGCACACCGGATCTGAAGACGGATGGGGAGAGGGTGATGGCTGGGCAGCTTATGGGAATTGCGCTGCTGGGAGGTGCATCTTTTGCGTCTCTCGTTGCTATGGGTGTAGTGATAGTCTTGCCGTAGGAGTGTACACTGGGTAGTGAAGATGATACACACACACGCTCTCTCTCTCTCTCTCTCTCTCTCTCGCACGACTCTACGTTACGGGGGTTCGGGGGGGGGGGGGGGGTTAGGGGGGGGGGGGTTATAAGGTAAGG
>NW_021705857.1:3634-33568 GCF_003719475.1 Trypanosoma rangeli
AAAGTAGTAAGGTAGGTTGTCCTAAGTAACGTTTGTTTTTTTTTTTTCCTTTACTTTTTTCCTTTGTTTCTCGTTGACTTTTTTTTTTTTTTTAGTCACTTATGTGAACTGAACATTTTTCTTTCCTTTGTTTGTTATTTTCCGTGGACTTTTTTTTCGTTGATATTTGTGTTTTTTTTGTTTTTGTTTTGTGGAGGTGCAGGTTTCTTTTTTTTTTTTTTGATTGCTTACTTTATCCTGTTCTGTGCACGGGAGGCGCATATAATGGGGGACGTCTGTATCTGGCAGTGAAAGAATTATGGATTGATATGTGCAGTGGAGGGGAAAAAAATAGGAAATAGCGGATTACGCGCGTTGCCGGGCAGCAGCCTTGCTTAGTTAAGGTTGTAGGAGTTGCGAGACTTGCTGTTTGACAGAAACGTGTGGAAAGATAGCAGGTGAAAGCGATAGGAAATGAGGGACAGTTCAGCGACAGGAGGATCGTTGGAGTGGTATGTGAAGGTGTTTTTTTACTTTTTTATATAGCTTATTTCAATTTCCCACCCACCCACCCCCACATCCTATTCCTTTTTTTTTTTTGTGCTCTCTGTTGCTGAGGCTCATGTGGTTTACGGTCTCCGCGATGGAGCAAGAGGGAAAAGGGGAAAAGTGAAAAGGCTGTTGAGTTAATGAGACAGTCGTATAATTCTCGGTGGCTCGAAGGTTTAAAGAATTGGAACGAAGAGCGACAGCACCAAGATGAGACTTGACGTAGTGCATTTGCCGCGTGTTGGGTTATTTTTTTTTTTTTTTTTTTTGTGTGTGTGCTTTTGGGTTAGTCAGCAAAGCACGAGGTTGAAGGTTGGGCAAATGGCGAAAGGCAGGTGGAGAGTGTGGCCGGCTCAATGACGACGCTTCTTGGGATGACGTGGGAGGCATCAGGGCCAACGAGAGAGGGTCCAAAAGGCAGCTAATAAACTTTCACTGGGTATTGTTTTCATTGCATCTGGTTGGCGGCGATGCTTCACGTGTGTCCCTGTGTCTTCGCGGTACGTTCGTGGAGGAGAGGAAGGATGTTTGCAGCGAAGGAAATGACGTCATTTTTGAAGTTGTGGGGTTTTTCTCCAGGTATTGCGGAATCGTTTTTGTTTGCTTTATGGCTTGTGCATGTGTGTTTATCCCGTTTGTTTGTTTCGTGTTTGGCGAGGCGCGACTGAGTCCGAACGAGGTGTGGGGTAGGGGAGGTGCGGATGAAGATAAAAGAACGCTGGCCAGCGGTAGACACGCACACATCGTGACACACGTCTTGTGTGAAAGGCGGTTTGGGTCTTTATTTTTTATTGTTTCCTGTATTTGTTAACTTTTCTTCTCTTGTATTCTTTTGTCTTCTTCCTCCTACTATGGGGTGAATTTCACCGCTGGAATTTTACTGGTAGCGCCATAGGGCCGGGGAGAGGGACGTTTATTGTGTGTTTGCTTCTCTTTGCTTGCGTCGTAGTATTAGTGGGGTGAGCTGTAAATGTTGCGCTTGTCGCCCCTTCGACTGGCGAGCAAAGTTACCGCAGGGAATGCAAAAAACCAGGCAGGGCATCCCCGCCGCAAGGCCAAACTGTTTCATGTTATACCCGGCACCCCGGTAACACCCATGGAGAAGTTGAAGGAACAACGACGTCGCTACGGCCAAGATCGTCACTCAAGATTACCGGAGTATCGTCCAGGGCAAAACGTCCGTATGGATCCAAATACCTTCACTTTGTATGCCACGACCAAGGGAGTTATGACAATAAGGGCGAGCAGGATTCATCCTGGGTACAAGTGGCTGGACGTGGAGCCCGACATCCAGAAGGTGTACCGAAGCTTACAAATGCGAAAGGCACTGAGCGTACGAGGCATGGCATCACAGATGGTAGCAAAAAATGCGCACTACAAGTCCGAGATGGATTTGCTCCTTGAGCCCCACTGGCGTGACCGCGTGAGTCGTGTACCTAAAGCAACGGAACGCTTTAAGGACCCAAATTTGTTTGCTCGGGGTGTCATTACGGAGCTTAACCCCATGGATAGGTATTGCTACGAGTGATTGTGGTGTGCCAAGAGAAAAGTGGAGCAAAGCTGTTTTACATCGTTACGCATTTTTTTTTGGCAGCTATGCCCACACAACTAACTGCGCACGCCAAGGAACAGCGAAGGGGGAGTTGCTATTGCATATCGAATTGCTGTTTTCTTTGGAGCACCAGGCGTTGAGATTTTTCTGTATAGCGAGTTGGTTTGCTTGACGTGGTATGATTTTTTTAAGTGGGACTTGTTGTTAAACGTGTCCTGTCCACGATTTTTAGTTGTTGTTTTTTTTTTGTTGCGTCGCACGATACTTGTGCTTTTTCTTTTCTTTCTGCCATTTTTACTGCAGACTAAATATCGGCGATGCATTTTCCCTACAAGTTGCTTGGAAGAGTAAACAAAAGTATTTGGGGAGTTCCTTGGATTCGGTAGAAGCAATAATGATGGACACCGTGGTGTCCACTGACAAGTCGAAGGGATTGCCTGTTTAAGTGATTGTAGCCATTGCCTCAGTTGGCAGGCTTCTAGCAGGAGCCGTCGTCAATATTATTAGCTGTTTGCGCGGGAAGAAGCACTCACGGAGAGACCTTGACAGAACATAATCGGTTCGTAGTCCTGTCTTGCTGGGGAGGTCCCTTTCCAATACTAACGCGAAGCAATTTTTGTTGCTTCCCGATAACAACGCTAGCACGTGCCCCCCAGGTCAAACTTTTAGGGAGGCGTACAACGTCATCATTCTTTTGTTGGTTGCGGTGGAATGCCACAAATTGATGGGCAGCATTGTTTGATGCAAGGGATGAAATTTTTGAGTTCAGGATGCTTTTTTTTTTCCTTCGATGCGAAGCGGGTATAATGTGGTGCGAATATGCTTTTCTCTATGCCACGTTAGTTGTTGGGCACCGCTAATGTTGTAACTCTTTTTTGTAGAAGTAGGGAGAAAAAGCTTTAGCCAACCGCAGGTTCTGATTTGCAGTTGAATTCCTCTCTCCCTCTTTTTTTTCTTACCAAATAAACTCGGGAATTTTTTAATACAACGGAGCGAATATATCTGGACCAGTAAAGGATGCTGAAATGACTCTGCCACTTTCTGTCCGGGTGTGTTTTTGGTACTTGGACCTTGTGGCGAGTACGTACTACTAAACTTTTTCAACTGTTGCCTTTTTGAGCTAAGAGCGGCGTTACTGATTATTTTTTTATTTTTTCTCATATACCCATCGATATATGTCTTGAAGTCCTGTCAGACATAACTTTATGGACGCTGCATGTCACGTCTGTGGTGGAAATGCATTCATGGATGAATTTGAAGTTGACACAGAGGGCGTGAGACTGCATGAAATTTTGTTACTGTCGAAGCGACGGAGCAGCAGGTAAATGGATGGTAAGAGAAATAAATTCAATAAAAAAAAAGGGCTAAAAAACAACAGGAGGAGCAAGAAATATATTATACATACATGTAAGTGAAGAGAACAATCAAAATGTAGTTGCATGTGTGCCTCCCACACCGCTTGTCGTCTCTCTTATTTCTTTTTTTTTACCCCCTTTGTGTTTGTCTGCGCGGTGTGTGTGTTGGGTTGGGCACTGGTAGAAGTGAGCTGTATTTTGTTTATTTCCCCGCCTTAAAAATAAAAAAAAATCTACTCACGCAGTCACTTAATCTCTTGCTTTCCTTTTTGTCCTTGTGCGTGCCTGGAAACGCTTGCTTGTTTCCAATAAGTTGAATTCTTGACCTACCCAAGCGGTCTCCGTCTTCCCGCCCCTGCCTCTTGGCTTTTCTTTCTCCATTTCTCTTTTCACTGCGTGTTGCTCGCGTATGTGCTGGCGTACGTGTTGTTGTTGAAGAACCATTTGCCTAATCAAATTTTGTGTATCTTTGGAGCAGTGGACGTATGTGCACGAAGCGACGCATGTATATGTATTCGTCACCCGCCTTTTTGTTTTTATTACATATATATTGGACTCTTTGGGTTTCTTCGTAGTGGTGGGCCCGACGTACAACACTGGCGGTTATCATACTTTTAACACACCACGGTTGGGGTTATCGTCCTTCGCACCCTTCTTTCTTGGGCGAGAGGACCGTAGGTCGACTATTGTTACGCCCACTGTGGCTGACCTTCTCCGTTTCCCTGAACTCTATTTTTTTTAAATTATATATATATATATATATATATATGTATATATATTGTGTGTGTACTGATGCCGTGCTGATGCTGAGAAGTAGATAAACACCGAACAAACTGCACCAGAGATTGGACCACAGTCGTAACCAACCGCGAGGCATAAGCAATAACAAGAAGAAAAAATAAACATCAAGCGAAAGAAGGAAGCCACCTACGGACATCATGACAGGCGGTGATATTTCATTGGATAAGGCGGCCCCGCAGGCGGAGGGGAGCCAGAATGGGAAGTCGTTAAAGACACTTCAGAAGAAAGGATCTTCGACAAACAAACACACCTACCGGACCAACAGCGCACAGCGGGCAGTGTACGATTACTTGAAGAAGCTGAAGCCGATCCCGGAGCTCGCTGAACCAAAGAGTATTGGAATATATGAAGAGGCGTCTATGGAGACGGTTTTGTACCCACTCATTGAAAAGCACCAAGTGATTATGGTGGCTGGAGCATTTTTTGGTGATGAAGGAAAAGGAAAGACGGTTGATGCCGTCGCCCGCCACCCGGCTTGCACATGTATTGCACGTGTGAATAGCGGTGAAAATGCTGGCCATACAGTGTATGATGATGCGGGACGCAGGTTTGTTTTTAATCTGGCTCCTTCTGGACTATTGTCGGAAAATAAGCGTAACTACGTGGGCCCAGAATGTGTAATGGATCCCATAAGCTTCATGGAGAAGGAAGTAGGCCAACTAATTGAGGCGAATGTTCCGTATAAGGACCGTTTGTTTATTGGAAACGTCAATGTAGTGACACCTTATCATAAGTTGCTTGACGTGCTTGCCTCAGCCCCAAATTCCTCAACGCTGAAAGGAATGGCCCCCGCTCACGCATCCAAAGTGACAAAGCGTGGCATTCGTTTGGATCATATTTTTAATGATCCTGCTGTGCTTAGTGCACGCCTCGCGAAGGACATGGACACGTACTTTGGGTTTCTAAAGGTGAAAGCATTGTCAGACGCGGATGTTGTGCAACGCTGTGAAGAAGAAAACAGTGATGGCGTGATGCGAGTCCCGTCCCACGTGATGGAGTTTGCACGCGCAGAAGACAAGGTGGGGTATCTCGTAAAACTATACATGGATCGTGTGAAAAATAACAAGGAATTCCCACTTAGATGTGACGTGGCACATGAGTTGCGCTCCGCACTGGAGCGTGGCGAGAAGATAATGTTGGAGGGACCACAGTCATACTGGCTAAGTAATGCCCATGAAAAATTTTGGGAGAGTACCACTTCCGCTGATACGACGGCAGCTGGATTGTTGGCCACGGCGCAATTCAATTTTCAGCGCTACAGGTCTGTGGTGATTAATGTGCATAAGGCACCGGCGAGTAGTCGCGTTGGAATTGGGGCCAACCCCAGCAGCTTCATTTCACAGGACTTTTTCTCGGCACAAGGTGTGAAGACGTTGCATGACCTCCCTGAAAACATGTGCGTTGACTTTGACGGTATTCAAAAACTTTTCTTTACAAAGGCGTTTCACCTGGAGAGCAAGGAGTACAATGGTATATGGGAACCATTGGAGTTTGAGGACTCCAGCGGAAAATATAACATTGGCGTCGCCATGGCCATTGCTTCGTCACGTCATCATGAAGAATGCGGCGCGGTGACGAAAAAACCTCGTGTATGCGGCTTATTTGACTGTGTGCTGCACTTTGAGGTGAACGCGGTGCAAGGACCGTACCTTTCTATCTCCGCCCTTGATCGCGGTGACGATTACGAGAAGATTGGCGTCACGATCGCCTACGTTTACTACAACAAGGACAACCATGTGCTGAACCTCAACGGTCGCGAGTACAAAAATGGTGACATCATCAAGGCCGGTGAGGCGGTGCCAAGTGAGGCGGTGCTGTATTATTGCCATCCCATCGTGAAGCTCGTCAATGGGTGGAGGCAGACCCCTATCGCGGCGTCCAAACGTAAAGTCGGCGAGCCGCTGCCGAGAGGCGTCTGCGAATTTATTGCCACAGTGGAGCACTTCACAAAGGCGAAAGTCATCTCCGTTGGCAATGGACCGAGAGGAAGTGACATCATTTATCTTAAGCAGTGAGGTGGAAAAGTAAGGGAGGGGATATGGACACAAACACGCAATTAGTTTAAAGAACAGAAACGAGAGGAATGGAGAGAGACATATATGCATACACGAGAAATAAAGAGCAGCCAAAACGCAGGACAAAAACGAGGTTGAAAAGGCTCCTTGAACCCAGATTTTTTTTTGTGTTTATATGCGCTCGATAAAATGTTTGCTCCGGGTGCTTTGTGGTGGAATTTGATGTAAACTTATATGGACTGGATAAAGATATGCGAATGTGATGGATTGATTGAGATAATCCTTTTGTTTTCCTACCAAATGAGCGGTCATTAGTATCTATTGTATTGTGCGTTGATGCATGCCGCTCTGGCGTGTACGTGTGTTGTAAAATTAGTTATACATCTGCAACTATCTACATGCAAGATCGTTTTCGTTTCGCGTTTTTTTTTGTATGGTGATGTTTAAAAGGGGATAAAATGTCACGTGCACCCAAGGCAATGTTGTGGCTAACGTCTTAGACGATGTAGGGAAGTTTAATTGGTCTTTTGCTGGGGTGGTTGGTGTGGGAAATAGTTGGTTATTGTTCTCAATTTTAGTATTCTTCCTCTTGTTCTGTTCATCTTTTTGTTTTAATTTCCTTTGAGATTTCTGCGAGTCCTTTCGTTTTGTTTTGTTTGGTTCCGACTTACATTGGGGAAAAGAGATAAGATGGAGGAGCACGCACGCAGACAGGCATCAATACAGCAAGAGAGTGGGCGCGAGAAAAAGAGAGAGAAGCACGGAGAGGTAAAGGAAAAAGAGGCCATGGATGTGGTGCAAATGCGGGCGAGCCCATGAAGAGGAAGATCGTGCGCATGCAAATGTTGTGGTTGGGGGAAGATTGATCTTTCTGCATCACGGCGAGGCCTTTTAAGAATAATTTGTGTCTCTTGCACCGCTTGTGTTAGTGTTTTTTTTTCCTCCTTTGGTTTGTTCGCTTCCCCGTTGTCTTTGCGGGATCAACATATGGAGTGACAGAACACCCACGCCTCCCCACCCCCTTCTCGCACACACACACCCCACCCAACTTCAAAAAACACGTATGTGCACACGAGCACGTATGCACACAGAGAGGTATAAATTGGTATTTGTTGCAAAACATACCGGATTTTTTGTTCTATATGTTTAGGGATTTTTTGTTCTATATGTTTAGGGATGCTTTGCTATTTTTCCCTTCACGCACGTGTGCAGAGACTGTGATACCATAACCGATATAGTTTTCTATGCTCACGCCGCGTCTTGCGTATTTCCACAAAAGTCTGACGGTTTATTGCTTCGTCTTTCCTTTCCTTTCATTTCCTATGGGAGTAAACTCCCTCCTGTTGCATGCGTGAGTTTTTTTTTTTTTTCTTTACGGTAGAAGATACTTAGTTGTGTGCACTTATGTAGGCCCAACGGGATGTGCGCTCCTCTTTTTGAAATGCGATGGTGCGAAAAGAAAAAGGGGGGTGTTTGATGACACTTTCCTTACGCTCTTTGGATTCTTTTCTGGCAGTGTATATGTGCGGCTTCTCTCTCTTTTTTTTTTTTTGCTTTTCCTTCTGCTTGCTTTTTTGACTTTGTTGTGTGATTGTTTGGTACGTGTTTTTGTGCGTGTGTGGGTTTTGCCAATACCACAGTTGCGGCGCAGGATACAAGGAAATAGATACAATACTCCCACACTTCGGAGCAAAGGCACAGAAGCGCCGGAAGAAAAAGAGGGACAGTCACTCAGTTTGATAGAGGGTGCAGAGAAAGAAGATGATGGCGGAGGGTCAGGATCAAATTCACGATGATGCTGCAATGAACAGTGACATAATCCAGGATGAGGTCTCTACTCTGTTGCGAGTGAAGTTTGCACAGGAGGCATGGAACCCACGCAAGGTGGACGGCTGGGTGGATGACGTCGTTGATGGTGTCCTAAAAAATCTTGCGGATCTGAAGAAACCATTTAAGTACATCGTTAACTGTGTAGTGATGCAGCGAACCGGCGCTGGTATCTCCACGGGGTTTATTAGTCTTTGGGACAACACTCTCGACGGGGTTGTTCATGTGCCATACGAAAATGAAACGTTACACTGCTTTGTCACTGTCTTCTTTTTGAAACTGGACTAAGCCAGCGGGAGCGGAAGAGCAGCAGCAGCAGCAACGCGGCATAAATCTGAGGCACTTTCATTTGTGGTGGAGTTGCCGCGCTGGTCATTAGAGCACTGAGGGAGAGAGGGAGGGAGAGGGGGAAGTGCACCTGCGGAAGAAAGGGAGGAGCGAGAAATATGACGCTTTGTGTGTCGTGTTTATTTTTGTATTTTGTATGAATCTGGGGTCTTTCCGATTACTCTGTTCTTTCTTTTTCATGTGTCCTCTTCTGCGGGGTGTGTCGTTTCGCATCCCCATCCACGATGTAAATGAAAGAAAAAAAAACATAAAGAAAGAGGGACGAAGAGCAAAAACACGACGGGGGCTGTGGCGGGGGAAAGGGGGGTTGGTCACTGAAACAGGCCTTCGGTGTAGCACCCTTCCTTCCCCGCCTCTTTTTTTCCCCATTCCTCTCAGTTCCCGTGTTTTTTTCTTTTGTTTATCTTTGTGTGTTTACAGCCGATGTAATGAACCTTTTCTCTGCCGCGCCCCTCCCACCGTTGGTGAAAATGTGGGAATAAAGGGTGGCGTGGCGAAGGAAGATGGTGCCAGCCGCACATCTCGCAGCTGCCTACTTTAGTTATATGACTCCCGTATTAGTTTCTCTCATCTTTTTCTTTGCCTTGTTTTATACGGTTTACGGATGCGTGATTCTCACAGTTCCCACGGCGAGAGACGAGGATAGTCTTCTGCATATCCTTTTTGTTGCGTGCTTCACCTCTAATGCTTGGATGTCGCCCCGGATGCATCCCTATTCTCCTGCGGGCGAATAACGCACTGCGAAAATATCGTCGGGCGGGACTAAGACAAAACAGCAGCAGCAGTGGCGTTATTGGTGCCTTTTGGTTGGCCGCTGCTGGCGGTAGGGAACAGAGCTTGGTGGGTGACAAGAGGAACAGCTCGTCTTTGCACGGGGCAGAACCTGACAACCTTTGCACTTTCCGTCATGCGAACTCTCCCGAGACGATGCTTCCATCCATGGGGAGCGCCTCTTATAGCGATGAGGAGGCAACGCATGAGCAACGGTGCACCGTCATGGGAGAGCAGGGTGATGGCGAACAGGACGAGCTACAGTTACTGCGTCAGTCAGCGCACACACTACGCGACGCTACAGAAACAGAAATAAAGGCGGAAATTGAACGTGACTCCCGTGACGGCGTGACTGCCATTCCACCACTGCCACCAGTCGGGTGGAAGGTGCAGCACCCGGTGGGATCGAACTATTTTGTCATGGTACAAACACTAAATGGTGGGGCGAAGTCGGCCGAGCTGCACAAACGGCGCTACCAAAGTGTTCATGATGGTTTCCTTCAGGCAGTGAAGGAAAGTCAACGACAAAATATGTTGCGTGATCCGAAGCGGAAACAACAACAGCAACAACACGAGCCTCAAAGACAGGGGCAAGCACGGCATGATATGGAGGGCACCACCGGCAGCCAATCTTTGCAAGCAAAGAGTTTGCCCAAAAAGATGTTTGTTGATTACAGTGGTCAAAACCAGCGTCGTGCAATGCTACGAGAGATGAATACTTTACACGATGCGGAAAATGTGAGGAGAATGGATGTTCACTTGACCGTGTTTGCTCCGCTTCGCGTATACGATCCTTCTTTACAGGACCCCACCGTGGACATCTGCGAGTGGTCTTCCTTTGACGTACTTGTTCGAAAGACGACAGCAGCGGGCAAACGTGGTTCTAAAGGTGGTGCACAAAGTGCTCTTCACTCTTTGTCACACTTCATCGAGGAAAGTGCGCTCTGTATGTTGGTGAGAGTAGCCAGTGTAAACAGCGAGATGCGAATTCGTTTCATTCAATTTCTTTCACGGCATGAGGCGCAGGCACTGGAGGAGCATGCGTGTTTTGGCCAAGGCGAGCCAGGATTTTTAGAATTGATGCGCCGCCGCCGTCAGGTTCGGGCGACAACACGTCCCTTTCGTTCATTGAGCCGCTACGATGAACCACTAGCGCTGTTTCAAGAAGCGCCTAACGACTACAAGGCATTAGCGAGTAATCCTCTGACTTTCAACTCACAACGGGGCGCGTGCGGTACGGCCTATGAACTCCTGACTGAATGTTTCGACTCTGGCGGAGAGTACAGTCGAACACTGTGCTACAATGGACCGTACCTGAGCGAGTTATCTAAGGAGATGGTGGAGGCATTTCAGGGGTACCTTCAAGGGGACCTTGCTATTTCGGCAGGGCTTTGCGAGTATGTGTGTCAGATGCAGTTTTTCTTGGAACAGGAGGAGTACATGGCGTGGCTGGGGAGGTTGCGTCACGTGGCCACTGTTGCTGCAGAGCGTAACTCCAAATGAGGTGGCGCATCCTATTTATTTTTCCTTTGTAATTCTACCCTTTTTTTTTTTGTGTGTGTGTGTGTTGCAGTTCCTCATTCGCCCGCTCACTCTTGCTTATGCCTCTTTGCGCCTGGTGGAGCAGCGCGTGGGGCGTGACATGGATGGTGTAGGCGATCCAGTATTGTGGAATTCACGAAGAACTGCGTCTTACCTCTGCCCTTCGCATGCATTATTGTTTGCAGTTTTTGCTTCTTCTCGACAGCAGGAGGGTCCTCTCCTTTGCTTCACTGCTTTGGTGGATAGCGGGCTTGTGCGCCTCATCTGTATACTTGCGTCTGTTTTTGCTCTTGTGCGCGTCCCACCACTCACTTTTTGCCACGTAATATAGAGACGTGAGCTCCGCGGCAGTGATAAGAAACATATCAGGGAGGCAAGCGAAAAAAAATTCAATAATAATAGAATGACACATTCAATTTCCCAGAAGGAAGTGGAGGAATTTCGTGAGATGTTCGACCTTGTTGACACGGACCATACTGGCCGCATTACGTCTGGGGAGTTACGCAAGCTGATGGAGACACTGCGTCTCCGCCCCACTGAGGAGGAATTGGAGCAAATGTTTCTAGATACTGACGCAAACGATTCCAACAATGGGATAAACTTTGAGGAGTTTGTTGCCTTGATGTCTAAACGAGTTCAGTCTGACTATACGCCAGAGCAACTGCGAAACGCCTTTAAGCTTTTTGAGACGGAAGACATGCCTTCTGGCTACGTTTCGACGGAGGTACTGGAGCACGCACTTGTGTCGTACGGTACGGAGAAACTGACTCACGACGAGGCGACACGCTTATTAGCGGCAGTCGACCCCGAAGGAACTGGAAGGATCAACTACCTTGAGTTTGTGTCCATGGTGAGCGGCACAGAATCCTAATCGGGCGGAGTGTGGAGAATGTGGCGGGAACGATAACGCACACGAAACAAGTCAAAACAAGAATAAAAAGAAGGGAAAGAAAGGACCATGCGTGCACGTATTTCTGCTGCGGTGGACTGCTGATGAGTAGCTTCATTTTCTTTATATAGGTGGGTGAGTGCGTTTGCTTTTGATTTTTTTTCTTCCTCTGTGTTGCCTCCTCCATACCACTCATGGATGTAAGTGATGGTCTCCTTTCCCCCCTGATTGATGTCTATTGAAGCCCCGAGGTGCAGACCCGACACACACGCTTTGCACAACCTCGTCATTTCTGCTGGTGTGTGAACAAATGTGAGAAAATAACGATAATAAAGAAGTGATGTACACTTCTTTTTTTTTTTTGTGTCCAAACTTCAAGGTGCCTTTAGTTCGTGTGATATTTGATGGCTTCGCCGTTATATAACTTTTTTCTTTGTGGTTCTTTTTGTGGATAGACCAAAGACAAAGGACTTCGTCGTACCGTGACACCGATGAAGAAGCTGGCATACAAGACGGTGCGTGGTGGGGCATGGGGAAAGACATCCTCGCGTATTATTATCTCTCATGGATTTCTTGGAAGCAGCTCGAATTGGGCGACAGTGTCACGTCGTTTGGTGGAACACAAACTTCTACGTTCCAAGCTCCACGAGATTAGCCTGCTTGACATGCGTAATCACGGTGACAGTCCCCATGCTTCACCGCACACAAACGCAGTGCTGGCATCAGATCTTGAGGTGTTTGCTATGCAACAACAGGAGGGTCGTCCGCCCTGTGATGACGGAGGCATAGTGTTGATCGGCCACAGCATGGGGGGCCTGGCGACGATGGCAGCACTACTTCGCCGTGCAAACGAGTTGTCGCTGCTGCTGCCAAGCAGCGAGGAACTTCAGACGCGTCTGGTCCGTGGAGATTATTACGGGTGGAAGGACGAGCAAGGCTTTGCTCAGGAAATGAGTTCTGTTAACGAGTCTATGGGTTTCCCTGCTCATCAACCGCTTGATATGTTTTTTGGTTGTAGTAAGACCACTTCTGCTGTATTGCCACGTTATTCACCTGGACAGCAACAACGGGGTCTGCGTGTCAAGGCTGCTGTTATCGTGGACATCACACCAACGGCCCGTCTTGGATCAACCGCCAAAAATTCGCAGTGCGTAGCCTTAACGCTTGACGCCATTGCAAGGGCAGATTTATCGCGCATCAGTAGCTATGCGGACGGCGACACGGAACTTGAAAGATGTGGTATTAGTGATAAGGCTATGCGATCCTTTGTTTTAACAAACCTGGTTCTGGACCACAAGACGGGCAAGCGGAAATGGCGCTGCAACTTGCCGGTACTTTGTGCCGATTATGGCAGGATGGGGCTTGGCCTGCTTGACTGGTACCTTAATGCCCCTGCTGAGGGAAATAGTTCTGACGATAGAATGGTGGCTCCGACACGCTGCGCACTTCCAACGCTTTTCGTATTTGGAGCGCAGTCGCCGTATAACAGCACGGAAGACCGTCGTTTTATTGATCGGTTCTTCTCGAATGTGACGCAATCGGAGGTGATGGGTGCTGGTCACTTTGTCCACTATGAAAAGATGCAGGAATTTGTTGATACTGTGGCACCCTTTCTTGCGAAGCACCTTTGAACCTGAAGAGGCGCGATGGAGGAGGTGATTGATGATGATGAGGATGGTATATGGGGAAGCGTTCAGCGAGAATTGAAGGAGCGATACCACACGCACAAAATAATAATAATAATAATAAAATAATAAACTCTGTTAGGAAATATGCGTTTTTTTTTGTGCATGTGTGGTCGTACTGGTGGTTGCTTTTTTGAGGTGTTGTTATTATAACTGATGTAAACTGTCGTCTTTTTGTTATGTTGCCCAATCACCCTGCGAAATTCGTTGGAGGAGGAAATAAAGATGTGGTTCCTATCCGTATTTTTTGTGTCTGTTGTCTCTTTCTGTGGTCTGCCTGCTTACAGACCTGTATGCGCATTTTTACTTGAGTACGTTTTATGATTGGATGCATATTACGTACACAGTACTATTTCTTCATTTCATTCTTTCTTTATGTTATTCCGTGCGTGTGATTCATACAACTCACATGCCCGCCAATGAATAATTTTCAAACGTATATACATCATTTAAGCCACAATATACTTGGTGTTCTTCTTGGAAGATGGCAGATAGTGAGTCGGACGTCAGAGCCGTACAGCTCTGTAATAGGCTTGTCGAGCTTTTGTACAGTAGTAGCGCCGTCTTTACCGTCAGCCAAATTGCTCTTATTCTCGGGGTTGATGAGGCGAGGGTTGTGCATGAGCTCAAACGTTCTAATTTCCGAGATATTGTGTACGATAAGGAGGAGGGAACTGTGCAGATGCGGGGTCACCGCCGCACTCCACCCTCAGAAACTACTGTCGGAGGTGGCATGCTTACATCACGCATTATGAGAAGGGACTCGAGCTTCTTTGAGTCTCAGCATGCCAAGTACGGTAGCGACGGGTACAACCGCAGTATGGTAAGTACGAGGGGCGGGGGACGTGTGGTCTCCACAAAGAGTGCTCTTCGCAAGACGAAGTATCGTCGCCCATTTACCGCGGACGCTGTCAGTGTTGATAACATGGAGAACACCTCACCGGTGGGGCGTGTCGGGTACGTGTGCGTTGCCGACGAGTTCAACCTTAGCGGGTTGGAGGCGTACTATCGTGCACAGGGATATTATACCAAGTTTGATTTTGATGTTTTGCATATACGCTTCTCTGACAAGGAAATGGGTTCAAGAATTCCACGTAAAGCTGCTGTCCACGCTACAAGGAGCCAGGCGGCTACTAGTAACCCCACTGCTTCTGGAGGAACATGCGGGACCCGTACTGCGGATAGTAACAACAATGAAAACAACGGCAATAATAATAATAATAATATTAATAATGGAGGTGAAAAGGCGGTTGATCGATCATCGATGCTTGTTGCTAAGAATCCTCGCAAGGCGGGGTTTGATTTATTTGTATTTGAGTACGGTGCAATTGTCTGGTGGGGATTTGAGCAGCGCTACTTTAAAATTGTTGAGAACGATTTTATGCTTCCAAACAGTGCCATTGCAGAGTTTATGGAAAATCGCTACATGACCCAGCTTGTTAGCGAGAACTATCCTGTGTGGTGTACTTACACTCTTGAAAGAAAGGAGACACTGGAGCCGGATGAACACTTCCGGGAGAGGCTGCGTTTTGATCACTTTATCATACCCTTCGGACGTGGAGACATGGATACCGGTAACGTTAGCATGTTGTGCGCGTCACACGCCCTTGCGCAGTCAGCGAAGATTGACTACCTGGAGCTCAAGGTGCAAGAGCTTGCCGAGAACTGCTCCCCGTTACCGCGTGACTTGCGCGAAAAAGGGCAGGTCAGCATTACAGAACGTCGTTTGTTGCAACTTCGTGGTGAGGTGCTTTCCTACCGTCTTATGCTAAAAAGTGGCTCAAACCTCATGGATGAGCCCGATTTCTTTTGGGAAAATGCCTACCTGAAACCCGTGTTTCAGGCGACGAAGGAGTGCTTTGAGATCAGCGAGCGTGTGGAGGCGCTGGATAATAAACTGGACGCTGCAAACGAGATTCTCTCTATCCTGGCTGAGGAGTTCTCCCAGCGTCACGGTGCCCGACTCGAGTGGATCGTTATTTGGCTCGTGTTGGCAGAAGTTGTCATTGGTGTGCTTGAATTGGTGATCAATGTAAAACCATGGTTTTACCGAAGGGTGTAGGATGTGGCATTATGATGATCGAGGACTGAGGAAGATGAAGTAGTAGTCAGTGGAAATGCTTTAATTTTTCATTGTTTGTTTGGTCGCTCCTTGTGGTAGGGTTTTTTTTTCCTCTTAATGCACCTTTTTGCTGTTGCGTCGGCGATGGAAGTGCAAGACCAGCAGATTGGCAAGCTGCGCGGAACTGGGCGAGGTGGTGGTGATGGCTGCGGGGTGGGAGTAAAAGCTAACTTAAAGGGAGGTGGGGCCGGGAGAAGGAGTAGGGCCAGGGTACAAAGGGTCACCCGCATACGCTTTCACAGGTATGCGTGGATGCGTATGTAACCGATAGAAGCGAGGAGGCAGAAGAAGTGGAGAAAATGGTGAATAAAGAGGCGGAGGAAGAAAAGGGTACGGAGGCATTTGTTCAGAGTGCCAAACGGAAGGGGGAAAAAAAACACGGCGTCGAGAAGAGGAAATTCAGCGGCAGGTAAAACAAGGGATGGGGAGAATGACAAACGAAACGGTGAGGAGACTCGTGGAAGTTGCAGGTTTTTCCCCCACACTATTTTCCCTTTTTTTCCTGTTTTATCATCTTTTTTGTGTGTGCCCTTCGAGAAGTAGAACGATAAACAAACATGCGAGGATGTGCGACGTTTATGCTCTCCCTTTTCCCTATCCCATTTGTGTGTTTCAACTGGGGATGCATCGTCGATGTTTTTTGTGCTTTTATGGTTTTGTTGTTCTCTTAGCAGGGAAAAACAGAAATACTTGGAACCTCAAAATTGTGGCAGTTTTGATAGTCAACGTTTTTGCTTGCGTGTGAACGCTTGGCGTGGATGTCGCTACTCATGTAGGGTGGGGCTCTTCCACAGCAAAGCTGCCTGCGATATGCCCTGGCATTCATGCGATCTCATGGCGGGGTGGGTGGTGGGGTGTAAAATACACTTTCTCCGCTGTGTTTATGATTTTGGTTCTTCTGTTGTATTTTTGGTATCCTTTGCTTCTTCACAGCATAGCGGGTATCCCGTGCTGCCGACGGAACGGTAGCGGCAGCAGCAGCTGGTAAAGGGGTGAGTGGCAGGAACTGTGGTAGGCGCAGGATTGAATAAAAAACAAAAATAAAAGTAAGTGACTAAACAAACACCCATACAGGGAGGTGAGGTGGAAGCAACATATCCCCCCCTCCTCCCCCCTTACCTCCACAGCAGCAAGGAGCAAAGAAAAAAAAAATGATTATACCGGTCCGCTGCTTTACCTGCGGCAATGTCCTTGCTGACAAGTACTTGCTGTACCTTGACCTAGTGGCTGAGGGAGTTGCGGAAGAGACAGCGTTGGATGCATTCAACCTGCAGCGCTTTTGCTGCCGCCGCATGTTTCTCACACATGTGGACTTCTCAGATCTACTGCTGAAGTTCAACCCTGCTGACACAAACGTGATGGTTAATGCGCCTGGCCTTCATTAATGAGAGAATTTCCCCCCGTCTCTCACTTGATGGCTCGCTCGCAACAGCTGGCACCTTCTTTGCTTTTGCATTCATTGCAGTGAACCGAGTGCCAAACGAGCGGAAATGGTGAAACAAAAAAACGGCAGTAGCAAAATATCCAGTAATGAGATACTTCTGGAAAAAAAAATATTATTTGTTTTGGTTTTACGTCACTGGGGCATTCGAGAATGAGAATGAGAAAGGTGGCGGATACGCACACATTTATATAAATACCTAAATGTGTGAGCTGCTCTCTGTGTGTAATGTGACTAGGTAAAGGCGGTGCTTCGACGGACCTGGAGTCCCGCATTTCCATTTTTTTTTCCTGTTGTCCTCCTTGGACGCCACGTGAAGTTGCTTTTTTTTTCCTCCTTCTGTCTGTGGGTGCGTGTAAGTCTACGTGCCTATCGGCCTCTTTGTATCGGCGTGATTCTGTCCATTAATCTCTGCGGTTCCCATCTCTTCTGCTATTCTGCTCTATTCTGTGTGCGTTTTTTGTTTTTTTAGCCCGCTGCTAGTGTGTCGCCACGGAAGTGATTGTATAGTTGTGCTGTCTGTATTTGTCTCGCTTGTCTGCCCGAAGCAGGAACAAAAAGGAAAAAAAAACAAGGTGTGGACCGCGTTTACACTTTTTGCCTGGCGATAGCACAAAGAGTTGCTTATACTAAATACGGCGAGAAAGAGAGGGACACACAGGGGGACGCTGCCACCAGATACGCCACCCAGTGTCTCTGTCTTTAGTGTCCATTCCACTTTGGCTTCAGTCGCCTTCATTTTGCCAGAAACGTGAACGGGGGGCATAGGGCGCTTCAATACCGACACGAAGAAGAACCCTGCGATCGCGCCAGGGAAAGGCGAAAGATGTCTGCGACGGCCGCGTCGTTCCCTGTGACACGCGCGCGTGTGGACCTCCAACGCAAGGTGGGTCTTGCAAACGCGGTGGCGCAGGGCCGGTTGCCGTGCCACGTGGGAATCATGAGCGAGAGTGATCTCAACGCCATACGAGGGATTGCGAACGCAGACGAGGGTGCATATGACGCTTACCGGCGACAGGAAGATGCGCGTCGGCGGGAGGCGTCCGCCGCACGCACGGCGTTGTGGCCGGACACTATGCAAGCGAAACAAGAGAAATTTATTCGCCGTCACAAAGAAGCTAAGCTGGACGAGGAGCGTCGTGCGAACCTTCTTCTGGAGATGGAAGCGCAGCTGCAGGCAGAGGAGCGGAAACAGCGGCAGGCTCAATTAGCCTTGAAGTACTTGAAGGAGGACCCACGTGGACGCAATGTGCGTAGTGTGACGATGCTGCACGAGGCGATAAAGGACCGTGAGGCACAGATAGCCTTTAAGAATGAGCTTAAGCGACAGGAAGAAGTAAACGCAAAGGAGGAGCAGGAGCTCCTTCAGCGGGAGCAGAACAGAAACCATGAAAGAGAAGAAAAGGAGAAGTTTGCGCAACGCGCACGCAATGTGGAGGAGAAAAATTCTCACCTGCAGCAGATGCTCTTCCAGATTGCGGAGCGAAAGAAGATGCGAGCGGAGCAGAAGGAGATGCTTGCGGACGTGAATCGGGGAGCAGAGGAGGAGATCCAGGATAATCTGGAGGAGGCAAGGGTGCAGCGAGAAAAGATAGTCGCTGTGCATGAGTACAACCGTAGTATTGCCCAGCCGCCACTCACCAAACACGATAGGCTCCGGCAGCGTATTAAACGTGAGGAGGGGGATGATGCCGCACGCGCTCTTCAGGACGAGAAGGTTGACGCCATGAAGCGAGTTCCGATGGAGCGGCTGAAGAAGAAACAGCAGTGGTTTGATCAGTGTAAGGAGCGAGCTCAGCTTGCCTTTGCGAAGGAGAATGAGGAAATGCAGCACAAGGAGCGCACACAGAGTGTATTTGAACGGTGTGGCACGAATCTGATGGTAAACATGGCTGCTGATGAGGAACGTCGAAAGCAGGAGGCGTTGGAGGAGCGGCACCGTCGCAGGGAAGAGTTCTTGCGTGCGGCGAATGGTGAGGTGGAGGAACTGCCGGAAGGAGTACGACGGGCGGCAACACACTGCGCCGGCTTCATGAATGAAGAAGAGGCACGGGAGTACCAGAAGGAGATGCAAACCCATCCGGCACGTGTCTTGGCAGAGCAAAAAGCAGAGGCAGCGAAGCGGCGCGAGGAAGCAGAACTTCTGCAGCATATTCATCGCTTACAGGCGTCGGAGAAGAAGGAGAATGATCGGCGTGAGGCGGAGGAATTAGTAGAGGCTAGACGACGGCAAAAAGAGGCGATGGAGGAAGACGACGAACTGTATCGCGCGTACGTCAAGTCACAGCTACCATCTGACATGGATCCGTATTTGTACGCAAAGGCCATGAATCTACACACTTAACTTTTGTTGGCGTATGTTATGTGTCGTGGATGAGGCTGGGAAGCAAAGGCAGCCTAATAGAGAGGATGCGGCGGGCGAGGGTGCCACAGGGAATACGCTCACACAATTGTAACACATGAGTGTAGTAGAGAGGGCGAAAAGAACGGGAATAAGGGGGGGATATCGCCGCGTATATTATATATGTAGAGTGCTGTTTTTTTTTGTTACTGACCGAACAAAAAGAAAAGAGGGGGACGGGGGGGGGGTGTTGGGCCGCCGACAGTGCCTCATGAATATTGCGAGGGGTGTTGAGACATCGTGACGAAAGTCGATGCACCTTTTTAGTGTTTCCGCAGACGATTCTTCAAAATCTCGAGACTTACCACACCACTCCCATTCAGAGATGTATTTTTAGATATATATATATATTTTTTGTTGGATTTCTTCGTCTTGTGGCTTTTCATTCGTCTTCTTCTTGCTTGTTGGCATCTTGTGCAAGGTCTTTTGACTAGTGTCTGAGCGTGTTGTGTATTTTTTTACTTTTCCTTTCCCAATTGCATGTGTATGTGCGTGCGTTTAACGGTATTTGCAGAATCTGTGTGGAAGGTGATGGCATTGATGCAACACACATGCAGCAGTGTACTGTCTGACTGAACGAGCGATGGAGAAAGAAAAGGAAGGAGACGTGCAGACACACGGAAGGTAACAGCATACAAGAGTTGCCCCACTGGCGTTAACGGGGACACGTTGTTCTGGGTATTCATTATCTGTGACTGGGGGATCCACTATTGATGTAAAACTTACTCACTTTTTGCTTGCCACTCTTCTTTTTTGTATTTTTTGTTTGTTTTGCACGTGCCCCACAAGAAGGCAAAGACATTGCACTCACACACTCACACACAGGGGGAAAAAAAGGAGATTGTGCGTGCCTGTCTGTGTGCTCTGCGCGAACCACTATCTTTACGGCAGCAGCAGCAAAACTGGCGAGATTAGAAGGAGTGACGAGCGAGTCAGCATCTGCACGAAATCTTTTTTTTTTTCTTCTTATCGTATTTGATTGAGATACTCACTGCGGACGCACAGGCACACTTTCTGTTTCAAACGACACACAAGTGATTTGTCCCGTGTGGTGGTTATCCATTTGGGGGTGGATTAACACTTGTCTTTAGGCGACGAATTTATTTTTTATCGAACTTCAGTGCAGGAGCATACGTGTCTCTCACTCTAGTAGGACTTTGACTGGTGGGGCACGCGGAGGTGGCGGCGTCTCTCACAATTGTGTGTGCGCATACACTTGTTGACATCATCGTCAACACGAAGAAACCCCTCATAGTAAGGTAAGGTGAGAAGAAAGCAGCAACAGACAAAAAATAAATAAAAGTATACAAAGAAAAAAAAACAGAAGGATACACAGAGGGAGAGAAGCCAAATCGTGGGGAGGCTTAAGGAACGAGGGGCTGTTGAGAAGGAAGGGCTGAGAGGAAGTGTGAGCGAGCGGAGGAATTCCAACCACCCACACACACGCAAAAGGAAAATAAGAAGAGGGGGAGATCTAGGCGAAAGGAGGGAAGGGGATGATTGTGGGCACAGAAAGCTCATTTGCAGCACGGTGCGGTGTTGTTTTGCGCTTATCTCTTTGCTTCATCCTTGTTTTTGCCTTGGACGCAACCTGCGTCGATGCACATATCATCGGTGCTGTGTCTTGGCAATATGGTAATGATGGTTTGGGCGGAAGGACTTTATTTACACCGTATTTGTCTGATAATGGGAAGGTCCTGGGCTTTCTAGAGATTGGCATGGGCACGGATGTGCTAATACTACGAAACGTCAATGGAACCATTGCGGCAGAGACCACGGATAGCGCAGTGCAGGAGTGCGGAGAGTCCACAGGTGTTTCCTTGTTCAATGGGGGGCCAAAAATTTTCATATTCTGTGGAGGCAGAAACTTGTTTTTAATAGTGATCTTGGGTGGGAGAATTGAGCCTCTTTATGTGATAAGGATTCAAACTGAGTCCAGTTTTTACTCACCTTCGTCATCTTCTCCAACCCCATTGGTGCTTGTTCGCGGCACAATGTCGGACTCACGGACGGATGCCGTGCTGGCGGTGTCCAGCAAGGATGATATGAGCTGCATTGGTCAATACACACCCGAGAATAATTTTGTTCTGTGCGATGCCGACCCCATTCTGGACTTCTACTTCCCAACATGGGTACCCAGTACAAGGGCAAGACCGAATCCCGACAGATATTTAATTATTGAAAGGAAGTCACAGTCAGGCCTAAGGCTGGACAGTTACTACCTGCCACATTTTGCATCTGGCAGCACACCCAACGTGACGGCTACTTTGGATTTTGTTGATAAATCCAAAGTATTACACTCTAATCTGAATGATGACAGCACCGCCAAGCCTCTTATCGCATACGTGCAGGGAACCATGACACAGACATTGAAATTAGCCGTCGTTGTCTTTAACGCCCTTACGTTGGAGAGGACAGCATTTGGATCTATCGAAACTGGTGTCTCCTGCAAGGAACCTTGTATTTTGACTCAAGCTTACATGGTACAATGCAACAAGAAAAATTCCTTGATAGTGCAAACATCGTCGTTGTTGCTAAATTTGGATTACAATACCTTGAAGGGGGAAGGTACCCCATTGTGGATAGTGAGCGTTTCAACGCCCGCGGGTCTGCTTTTCATGCCTTTGCGGGACTTGAACGATAGGAATACAGAGTGGCATCGTCGAATGTTGTCACCATCTTATACGGATTATAATCCATATCATTATATTAAAGCGACAGAAGTTCAGTTCATTGTGTCCGCGGAAAATATTACCGTATTAAGTGTTTCAACTGGAAAGACAACCTTAAGCTTCAATCCGCTGTGGAAGGGATCTGCATTCTGCAACAGTAATGATCGTATGGCTGCCTTCACAGTTTTTGATGGCTTCCTGGCTTACTTGGGATGCGAGGGCAGTGGGCACTACAGCTTGGTTGATCCTTCCTCTCACAAGGCATACTACCCAATTGCATGGCCTTCCATGAGCACATTTGGGATTACACCATTTGGATATAGTGTTGATCAACATTCTGTAGTACTATCCAATGGAACTAGGGTTGTAGGTCTTGATTTGAATCCGTTGTTGCTTTATAGTGAATCTGTTTTGATACAACAAGAAGCTCTCTCGGCTGGCGCGTATGATCGTGGTCGATTTTCCCTGGTGGCAGCTAACGCCTCATCGCCTAAAGAGATGCTCTTTTATTTTTACGTCTATGATAATACTGGTACTGCTGGGGGACGCGATCCTTTTCCCCCTACCGCCGAACCAGTATCTCTTTCGACTAATACGACTCTTTTTGAACCTTTTACCGTATTTTTTGGTGATAGAAAGCGTTACATTGCCGTCTCAGCCACTCCAGGAGTCCTTTCCATCTTTGCAGCACGTGATGGTACACATGTGACTAACTTGAACCTCACTGCTTGTGCTCCAGAGGAACGGAATCAGGAGGCTGGTGCAATAACGTTTATGAAAACTGTACAACATCTTGGCAGTCAAGATAATTATTATGTTGTGTTTGGTGGGACGGAGACGTGTCTGTTCGAGGTAAATGATACTCTGGTGCTTCGAATTAACAGTTTTCAGGGAGCTCAAAAAGGTATTTTGTTTGGAACAACAACCTACAGTGGGTATAAATTTGACCCTAAACCCAGAAAATTGGAGGCCTTTACAAGCTTTTTTGACACCGCATCCGTGCCAGTGTATCAGGAAGATGGTATTGATGCTTATGTTGTGGGACCAAATGTATTTGTGTATGTGAAGGCAGAGATGATCACCTGCCGAAGCGTTCGAAGCAATATCAAAATCTGGTCACAGGCACTTCCTGAGCAGTTTCAAGCACCGGTTGTGCATATGGCCTACTACAACAACACCGTGTTTGTGGTAGACGAGCGTACCTTTTTTCGTTTTGACGTTCAGTATCATGAAGATAGCTATACTGCTTCACGGGTGCTTCTACAAGTGCCTGTGGCTGATGTTGAGGCCACTTTGTTTGCAGCTGCAGTTAATGAAGGTACTGTTGTTCTCTATTCACATTTAAAACTTTTTGCATATGATGCCGCAACCGGGGTATCCCTCTGGGAAACCAAGCTGCAGACAATGCCGGTGCCTGGCAACGCCAAAGTAGAAGTTGTTATTTACTCACCAGAAGATGCAGGTGGCAGTAAAGGTGAAGCTACTGGCCCTGCATACGTTGAGGTACGCGTAACTGTTGAACCGCTGGAAAATGAATTGCGGCTAACCATGGTGGATATATACTCGCTAAATGACGGAGCTTTGTTAAAAAGTATCTCTAATGCGCTCAATGATATCAGTGGTCCTGTCATTTGGGGTAACAAGTACAACACTTTTTCAACGCTAAGCAATGGGTTGGTGAGCTTTCGTGCTTTTGACCTTCCCAAAGTGAATATTCCAGAACAAGCCAGACGCTCTGCAGATTCGGCTACGGATGTGTATGTACCAGGAGAGTCACCAATTGTGCCACCGCCACCGCCTTTACCGCGTGGCGATAATTTTATGGCGACTGCTCCTCCAATGACATTCTCCGTAAGTGGTGATGCCGCGTTGATTTCAGCTGATTGCAAACGAGGAGTTGTAGGAAAACTTGAACACATGAACGCCACGTATGAGTACAACGTGCGATGCTTCAATGTGAATGATCCACAGGGGACGCCAATACGTGCGTGGGCATTTCAGTCAACGTTGTCTCCGCCCCACATCACATTCATGGAATTTAACGAAAATAACTTTGCCATTTTTTCACATAGCCGAGTGCAGTTTTACTCGTGGTCAACTTGTGAGGAAGTTGGGGAATCCATTATGTTAAGTGGTGTTCTGGATGGCGTACCATCTTATGTAAGTCTTGGAGATCAAAACAAATGGATCTTTCTTAATGGCTTTCAAGTAGTTGCCTTGGACCTCTCTACAGGGAGGGAAAAATGGCAGACAGGTGTCAAGAGCTGTCTTTCAATTCGACATCAAGGGGGCTATATTATCTGTGATGGTGGTTCAAATTTTGCGGTGCTACACGCCGATTCAGGTACAATTTTGATTAAAGATGCTTTAGAAGGCGGTATCACAACCGCAGGAAAGAACTTTGCCGGTGTGGTGCGTGGCTCACGTGGATATGAGGCTGTGTACTACTCAGGGCCGGAAAAATTGTTTGATTTTCCGATTTCTTTTCCAGTGACTGCTGGTAGGATGTTAGGGGCAATTCCCGGAGCCTCTGACAATAATGTTGTTGTGTTATTTGACAGGATGGCGACCTCTATAACGTTTGATTCCGCTGCGAAGACGGCGTCACTAGTGTGGGTCAGTGACCTACACGGTGAACATGCACGACCTAGCGCGGCTGTTTACACTGGGGCTGAGAAGGCTAATATTGTTATTGGGACTAAAAATGGTCTGGTGATGCTTGACACTAAAACAGGAAAGGGGTTGGTGAATATTTCTTTACCGATACGCTACATGGAAGACACTAATGAGGTGCAAATGCTAAAAATGGTGATGGTGAAAGAGGGCACACTCTATGGCTTTTCATGGAATGGTTATGCGGTTTTGATTCGCATAGGCCCAAATATGGCGGATGCATTCTTTGCCTTTGGGCTTGGCCTCAAGCGTACGTCACAGATTTCATTCTTAAAGAAATTGTTGGTAGTCAGCGGAGGAGGCTCAGCTGGGTTCTTGCCTGTGGAGAAGACATATTGGGGAGCACCTCTGCTGGCCACAGGCATGGCTTCCGTTGGCTCGAAGGTTTTTATGGCGGGCTGGGATTGGACAAATGATACGTCTGTAAATGTCGTTGCCGTTACCACTGAGGGAGAGAGGTCAACTCTTTCAATACCCAAAGAAACTTCCATTCAGTCCTCATCCATGAATAATGCTGTTGTCTTTTTTGGTGAGAACACTATTATTTCTATTGATGACTTGAACAGAACCAATATAAACTTTCCTATTCCCCAAGTCTGCAACGGAACGAAACTAAAGAAAGTTTCACGCGGTGATTCCGCAAATGGTGCCTCTCTGGTGTGGTACTCTGGCAAAGCCCGTGATTGTATCTTTGTTTTGGGCACAGAAGGCACACCACCCACTTTCTTGTCAGGTATTGTCACGAAATTCAATGATGTGGTAAATGTTCGCTACGGCACCAGTTTTGGCGTGCTCACCTCAACCCAAATTTTGGTGTTTATCCACGATGGAACCTTTATTGGAGCCGTTGACTTGAAGAACCCATTTTACATGTCGTCGGTGTCTTCTAGCGACAGCGGCGATGGAATCTTTGTGGTAATATCGGGTGAAAATGTTGTCACGTGCTTTCAGGTAAGTGGCTTACTAAGTGTCTGGAACTATACACTACCCTCAGCGTCAAGAGCCCCAATCACTTACTACAATGGAGGCATTTTTATTTCTACCGAGAAAGGACCTTTATTCTTGACTCTGGCAGAGCTTTCCTATCCGTGTCCTGATCGAGCCCTTTTTAATGTCACGCGTCTTCCCGTGGAGGGTCGATCTACGCTGCACACAAAGGTGGTGGTGGATGAGGAATACGCTATTGCATTTGTCACCACCTATCAGACGTTTTATGCTTTTGATGCATTGACTGGGGAATTTATTTGGCAGCGACCAGACCTATTTGCAGTGAAGGACGTTGCTGTGATTCAGGAGGGCATGGTGGTGTTTGTTAGCACCGAAAGAGGTGGTGTGTTTCTAAATCCGTTCACAGGGGCTTCGTTATTGTATGTTCCCAGTGCTGGATTGTGGAGCGGTGAGATTTATCTTTCTCCTGATAAAACAGTTATGGGCTTTGGTGGTGTGATGGCAACCGCAATTGAGATAAGCAAGTATGCACACTTCTTCAGTGGGGTGAGTGCAAACCGTCCTAGGCGTCCAGCACCAGTAGCATACAGACCGTACAACTATGGTCCTGATGACCGTCCGAATGATTGCTCCAAACCAGACGCAGGAGGGATGCCTATCAACACGGGTTTGTCTTCGGTCTGGGTCTCTGCATCACGCTACGGACTAAAAAAGGCCACACAAAGTGTTCTTTCCATGACACCTGGACAAAGGAGTGGTTGGGTTGCCTCCTTGAGCGAGCACACGGTATACATTGCGCGTGCCTTGGACGGTACTTTTGAGGAGGTCACACGTTTTACTTTGAATGAAACTGGATGTGGCGTCTTAAACCTGTATGCCATCAATTCAGAGAGTGCCTATGTAAGTGTTAAGTGTGCCACACAGATATATTTCTATAACACTTCAGGAGCACAAGTAGGGATGGGGGGGCGTGCGGCGAAGAACAGCATTTCCGTTGTTGTAAAAGGCAATGGATATTTTGTGAATAGCGACAATGTGATTGACGCCGTGAGTTTGACGAGCTTCCAACCACTGCCTACGTCTCCTGGTAAGGCCAAGTGTACGACGAAGTTCGACCTTCTTGCCGCTCCTCGACTGGAGCGTCTCCTCTTGGTTTGCCCCGGTGTGGGTATTCAAATCTTGGATTGCACAACGCTGACACAAATTGGTAGTACAATTACCGCTGGAAGTGCTCGAAAAAGTTTTACAACGTATGAAGTGGATGAAAATCTTGGTATGGCCGTCGCTTGTGGTCAAGATGCCTCTGATGTGTACATGGTGGCATTTATGTTGAAGACGGCAGAAAAGGTTGTAGTGCATAATGAGGTAGTCAAGGGCACCCCTTTTTGTGGTGTTAGGTATCCTGCATACCCAAGCAACGCTGATCCGGTGATTGTTTTCGCCTATCTGAATGGCTACAAGACCTGGGCCGTAAAAGGTGGGCAGCTCAAGCTGTCGGAGGTGATTACCAATGCGTATCCTGCAGCCATTACAAGTCATGGAGTGATTTATCACAACACGGGTTACGATTACTATTTCCGTGTTTACGGAGGTTCTAGTAGTTCTTTTTTGATCCGTGGAGGGTCAAAGCCAACGGGAAGTATGGTTATAAAAGGAGCGGATGGTTTTCAAGTTACCCCGTTGGCCATCATCTATGGAAATGGATTCACTTTTGCCGTTGATACCTCTGTAGGAAGGCCCACAGCTTGTTGGGATGATAATGGCATGATTGAGCTTAAACCTGCAACACGTTTCATTTCCTTCCCTCCGTTTGTTTACACGACAGTCAATAACATGTTTGTGGGGTTTATGGTTGCCAATGGTTCGTTTGGTGTTCAAGGATATTTTCGGATGGCTACGGCCCTGGTAGATAACGAACAGCGTGTGTTTCTGTCTCAATTAAAAACAATCGGTTGTATGAGCATGGATGGCCGAGTGTTATGGAATGTTGGGATTTCGAATACGGATACTCAATATATCGCATTCAGTCCCGTTGTGCTGAGTAATTCCGACTTTGCTCTCGTGTCTGGTGGGGTGCGTGCAGCGGCAGTAATCAACAAACGAACTGGGGAAGTTGCGAGGGCAATTATATTTGAGAGGTGCAAAGTTTCTCCAGACTCTCCTGATGCTCAGGTGATTGTTAATGGAACTCTTGTGTACATTGGAATGCGTGGATGGTCATGTGTGCATATTGTTGACCTCAATCTGCAAAATACGAGTGGCAATATTACAGGGTCGGAGGTAAAAATATTGGAGGTGGAAGGAGCCTTAACTGGGCTCGTTGAAGGATATCCGCTTTTGGCTAGGGTGGGGTATGCGAATCACTTGGTTCTCGCGATGGGATCCACTGATGATGACAGTGAAAAAATAAATATTGCTGTGTACCGCGTCGATGACGTTTCCTCTTCTTCGTGGACGCGGCTTTGGATGAAGCCTGTGCGACTTGACTTGGGTTCTGTCTCCACCTATGGTTACTTTTTGTACACTGCTTCGGCTGGAGTACTGAACGTGTACGATTTATTGACGGGAAGATATGTTTGGGGGTATATTTTTAAAACCAGCATTACAGGACCAGTTTTGGGTGCAGATCGCACTTTGTATGTGACCACGCAGGGTGGTCTTCAGTCGCTCCGTTCTCCGCTGAGCATGCCCTGGTCCATGCGTCTCATGGGTAACGTTACCTTTCCACAGCGCATGGCCAATTTGCCAATTACCACCGTTGGATTGTTACGTACGGCATATGGGCATATTCTCTGCTCTAACGCTGGTGGTACAGTTGCCTATACACATGCACGTGAAGGCCCCGCATCCAAATTGGCTTGGTATACAGAAAAGTCTATCGCTCGCTTTGGTGAGTCAGCTTTGAACGCTACTGCAGTGATTGGTTTGTTTGACGCAGATGGTGGCACAGGGGTTTTGGATCTGACGTCTGGTAAGATGCTGTGGTTGAGCGGTGTCTACCCGTCTGACGGCGTCACCAATGGTGTCGCATCATCTGGAGCCAAATTCTTTGTCTGCTCATTTGCCATGAATGATCCGACGTGTCGAAGAGTTCCCGTGTCCTTTATAGCTCCTCGCAACGCTTTGCCATTGTACCGCTATGAGTCGGAGCCAACTGAAACGACACCGCCCCATTGGATACCTATTTATCCTGAGGGTGGTGGTTCCAGACCGCTACATCCATCACCGCGCTGCGTATCCATGATGCACGCCTACATTCCTTCGTTTGCCGACTGTGTTAACAAGGCCATAGCAACCATTTACACGAGCGGTAGAAGAACGAAATTAGAATGCCCTGATTCCCTCCTGTTAATTTATGCTTGCCAACCACTCTTGCAGGAGTTGGTGGACGCTTGCCCTGATGTTGCTGCAAGTATAATGGAAAATTGGAAACAAAAAACATTGGACAAGACCTCCCCCTTGGGTCTGTGCGAACCCACAGAGGCAGAGGTGCGCTGTGACACGACAAATAAGTCAAAATTATCTGATACCTGCAACATGGTGGGCATGACGTTTATAGTCAACGGCTACGAAAACCCAATTGGCTACACACTTGGCTACATACTGCCTGCATTTCCCTTCCCTGGAAAACCGAAAAATGTGAACGTTGCCGCTGTTGTCTTCGGGGTGATAGCGGCCCTTGTCGTCGTTGCTATTGGGGCGGCAGTGAGCATGCACTTCTATCGGAAAAAGAAGAAGGTGCGGGACGCACGCTTCTTTGATGACGACGTGAATGCCTCCCTGCTCGGCAGCGATATGAATGATCAGCCAATGAAGATCATCTCCAAGTCAAACTATGCGTTCAGCTCAAAGGAAGATTCAATTGACGTTGATGGTGCGTCGCCACACGCGGATCAACCAAAACAACCTCCACCTCAGTCATTTCCACCGCCACACAGCGGCGGCGTCTCTGCGCTGCAACGAGCTGCGGCAGGGGGGACTCCCGAGCGTGCGGCACCAGCATTAGCCGCCGGACCTAAAAAGATGCCTTTCAAAATGCCGGGTAAAGTGCCCCCGGCGAAGGGACCTGGCCCTAAACTGCCGCCGCCATCTGCAGTGGCAAAAAAAATGGTGAATGAGAGCCCATTCATTGACGATGACTTGTAGTAACATATTGCCCACTATTATTATTTTATTTGTTTTAGATTTGACAGATATGTATATATAATATACATGTGCATGTGTTTCTTTGTGTGATAGTGTTATTCCTCAGTTGTTTTTCGTCGATGATGACCTATTTCTTATTTATTTAGTTGTTGTTGTTTTCTATTTTTTATGTATTTATTTGTTACTTAACTTTGAGCGCTTTAGAATTCTTTTTTTTT